>NW_011362875.1:11782-16606 GCF_000735185.1 Notothenia coriiceps | reverse complement strand
CTCGCGCTTTTGTGCATGCTCTATAGTGCCCGTAATAGTGTTCACTGGAGTCCAACACCTCAGCACCCCCACTCAAAATACCTTCCCGCGCCTCTGTCCGTCAGGTTCTGCAGAAACTGCTTGATCAATTATATGTCAAGGCAGAAAAATGTGAGTTCCATGCAGAAACTGTGTCTTTCTTAGGATACATAATATCTCCTAACCAGATACAAATGGATCCTGCCAAAGTCAGTGCAGTTTCCGATTGGCCAACACCAGACTCCAGGAAAAAGGTTAAACAGTTCCTGGGGTTTGCAAACTTCTACAGAAAGTTTATAAGAAACTTCAGTTCTGTTGCTGCTCCTCTGCATGTTCTGACTTCTCCTAAGGTTCCTTTCAAGTGGACTCCCCAGGCTGACGTCGCTTTCCAGCGCCTCAGGGAAAGGTTCACCACAGCTCCCATACTCACCATTCCGGATCCCCAGCGCCAGTTTGTGGTCGAGGTCGATGCTTCCAATGAGGGAATTGGAGGGGTGTTGTCTCAAAGATCTGTGGAGACAACAAGATGCACCCACGTGCCTTCCTGTCGCGTAAGTTGACGACTGCAGAGAAGAATTATGATGTGGGGAATAAAGAACTGTTAGCTGTGAAAGCTGCTCTTGAGGAATGGAGACACTGGCTGGAGGGGGCAGAGCAGCCGTTCTTAGTCTGGACAGACCATAAGAACCTGGAGTACATTAGAAATGCTAAACGCCTCAACTCCCGCCAGGCCAGATGGACTCTATTTTTCAGTATGTTCAATTTCACCCTCTCTTTTCACCCCGGTTCCCAGAATCAAAAGCCTGATGCCTTGTCTCGCCTTTTCGACCGAGAACCCCTTGTTGTAGAGCCCAAGACCATCCTTCCCTTAAACCGTATGGTCGGAGCTTTTTGCTGGCAAATAGAGTCGGACGTTAAGCAGGCTAATATGTTGAACCCGGCACCTAGCGAGTGTCCAAATAACCTGCTCTTTGTTCCTGTGTCTCTCCACTCCAAGGTCATCCACTGGGCCCACACGTCTGTGCTCTCGTGCCACCCTGGAGTTAAAAGGACTATCTGCAGGATTAAGCAGCGTTTCTGGTGGCCAGCCATGAAGAAGGATGTGCAGGAGTACATAGCGGCTTGTCCGGTGTGTGCTTGCAATAAAACCTCGTCCCAGGTCAAGATGGGTTTGCTCCAATTCAAGCCTACTTTATGCTTCTGAAATTTATTGAAAGTGAGCCATTTTTTGTTGCATCTTTTTGGACCCTTTTTTGTCACCTCGTAAGAGTGTTTTTCTTTTGTGGAAGAAATAAAGTATATTTATTATACTTTACCTCTGGCTCCCAGGTCGTGCATTTGAGTCCTTACCTTTTGAGTATCCAAGTTCGTGACAATTACAGTGTCATCTGCATACATTTGGATGTTTGTGTCAGGACATACAGATGGTAAATCATTTATATAGAGCAAAAATAGTAATGGTCCCAGGATTGAACCTTGTGGGACCCCTGTCGAAAGATGAAGGTCAGCAGATTCATGATTTTGAACTCTCACATACTGAGATTGGTTAAACAAATACGTTTCTAACCATTTAAGAGTTTGTGAAGAAAAGATAAAACTGAAAAACTTAGATATGAGTATTTTATGATTAACCTCTTAAGCCCGGCCCCCCCGATACCAGGGGGAAAAACGCGTCACTGCAGGAGACAGCGTCTGGGGGCTTCTTAATATTGAAAAACCTATGAATGTCTTATACTCAAATAACAGGAAAAAACTCAGCAACCTGACGATATGAGCCATTTTACCGAAACAAAACACAAGTCTCACAAGAAGCGTTAGCATTAGCCCTTAGTGAAAACAGGCTGATGCTACTTCCGGTGCTAACTAGCAAAAACGATCTTTAAAACTTATGTTCTGCACAAACTACATATCATCTGAAAGCTGATACTCCACAGATTATTTTGATATAAGTATCATCACTGTAGGACACTAACGAACTGAGCTAGCAGCCAGAACAGAGCAAGAAAACAACAACAGTGTTCTAAACCATAACAATAAGTATGTCTTACCGTTGCTGTTTTGTGATCAAAAGTCGTGTTCAAGGGAATAAAAACGCTGCTCAAGGTTAATCCAATGTCTCTTAGACGCTTTAGAATTGTTGCTGATAATCCATAATTACATTCATGGCCGCAGAGTAGGTATAAAGTTTTGCAGTCCGGGGCTCAGGCTGTCTCATGTGCTGTTTACGCAAGCCTCTCTCTCCTTGACGTAAGTGTTTAGCGGGATTTACTAACTCCCCCTCGATTCTGTTGGCTCTAAAGTTTCAAAAAAGGTGTCAACCCCCCAAAAGGAGATAGAATCCCGCGCAGTATGAATAATGCCAGCAGCGGCACCTTTACGCATAGTAGGGGTGGGCGATACCACAAAATCTGGATTCGATCCGATACCAAGTATTTCAGGGCCAGTATCGTCGATACCGATATCGATACCGATACTTTTTAAAATGAAAAGCGTCTTATGTACTTTCATATAGGGGAGAGCTGCATGACATGATTTTTTTAGCTGAAAGCATCATAAATAGACTACATTTTCATGAATAAAGACAGGACAGTTTTTATAGACAAATAAACGTTTTACTTTTGCAAATTTAAAGTGCAACCATGAAAAATAACAATACAAAGTGGCCAGAGTAGCGAACTGTCTTCTTGCACACATCACAGTTCGCTAAGTTTTAATTGCCAGTTGTGAAATTGCTCCACACAACGCTTTCTCTCAGCCATCATGCGCGCGTGTGTGTTGCACTCGCGAGTCGCTGGCTGCTGTCAGTCAGCTTGATAATCGGCGTTCAGGCAGGGAGCGCGCTGCGCGTGCGCGAGCCTCGAGGAGAAGAGAAGAAAAGAGCACATATACTTGTGTTCGTCTGCACATAGTTTTTTGAAGAAATTGACGAGTAGAGGGGACGGAAAAAAATAAATAAAAGTATCGATCCTATTGGCTCTAGTATCGATATTTTGAAACGTAACGTAATATCGGAAATATCGATATTTTGGGATCGATCCGCCCACCCCTAACGCATAGCGCAGCTGCACATCTGCACCTCCCCCGCACAGCGCTGACTCTTCGTCAGAAGATGAGGATGTACTTCGGCCACAATCAGACCCTGATTATGAACTTCAGGAAAGGTATGTACTCTCTCTGTTTATATCTATTAGTTGTGTATTTGGTGTAACCTATAGTAATTCCACACTCGAGAATACAAAATGGATGCCGCTTTGTTGTTGTAGCTATATCGTTCCGTGAGAAACTAAAACAATGGGAACATTGTGTTGGTGAACGTATAAATAGATTAATTGTACTTCGTGACTATAACACGGCAGTATATAAATAAAGCTGTATTGTATATCAAACCAGTCTATATATATACTGTTATTTCACACACGCCAATTGGATGCTGTTTTGTAGTTCTACATACATTGACTATTAGCAGCTTATAAATAAAGCTGTATTGTATATCAGTCTATATATATGTGTGTATACTGTTATTTCACACACGCTAAATGGAGGAATTATTTCTGATTTGAGTTACATTTTTGAAAGAATAAGCCAGTGAAGTAATCAAAGTAATTGTTTTTTCCACATTTGTTTTCACAGTGATGAGGACGAGTATCAACATCTGCCTCATCCGAGCTACGACGTAAATCAGATCAGCATACAGTTGCCCCAGAGCCATCAACATCCAAGCTACGCCGCCGGACGTCTGCACCAGTACTAAGTCAGCCTCCCTCTGCATCTTCTGATTCAGTGGACAGACTGTCAGGAGGAAAGTGAAACGGGCTGGTGTGTGGCAGACTAAGATTGTTACCGTTCCTGATGCTGTGGTGGACTACAACAGAAGCATGGGCTGCATGGATGCATCTGATGCTTTGATTGGGTACTACAGCGTTCACCACAAAACCATGAAATGGTACAATACTTTTTTTTACCATTTTCTGGACATTGCAGTGGTGAACAGCTTCCTTCTCCACAAGGAGCTGCACAAGATGAGGGGTGACCCCGGCAGGACGAAGCGACACACCCAGAAGTCATTCAGGGAGCAGCTTGCTGCAGACATGAGGGGTGAAGTCCCTGCAGCTGCAGCACCACCACCACTCCCCCCATCCTCACTCGTATGCATTCCCAAGTATTATGGGGAAATGCCACCCGCGCTCAGAGGGGCTGCTCTGGTGCTGGCAACAAAACGGTGAAGATCCTATCTACTGCACTAAGTGCGCCTCTCCTCTGTGCCTCAATCGTTCGAAGAAGAACTGTTTAAGACAACAGGAACATCTTTGTGTGCTATTTCATTCATGTTTTTGCTGTGTTTTCTGAAGAAGTGCTTAGTCGGGTGATAAATGTGGTGAGTCTGTTCTAAAGTTTAATCACGCACACAGTACACATATACACACTCGGCTCCTATAGTGAGACAAACACATACATACAGACACTCGCGACACAGCACATCGACACAAGCACACACCATTTACATAGAAGAGAAAGAATGTAAATTTTCATAAAACATGAAAACATTAAAAACTATTGTATAAAACAGCGCACTTGTTATTCTGGATGGAATGATTACCTATAGTGGATTATAACAATTAATTTTACAGTATGGGTAGCCTGAAAAAGGTCAAATGGCACTGATGGTATCCAAATGTGCCAAAATGTGCCCAAAGCAGTTCTTTTTGCTAAACCTCTCTAAAAAGGTCAAATTTAACTGTTTTTGACTCAATCTTGATACAGAGTACTTATTATATGCTTATACTTTGGATTCCTAAAGCTTTTTAG
>NW_011362875.1:0-5187 GCF_000735185.1 Notothenia coriiceps | reverse complement strand
CCTCAAGGCATCAGTACTTGGCCCCCTCCTTCTTTCATCATTACATCCTCGCCCTCGGTCAGATACTTCCGCCACTCAACCTGAGACTTCCACCGCTAGTGCTGATGAGTCTGTTATTTGTCTTAGGAATGTGCTGCGGAGCGATTGTTGACATTACCAGTTTTATGACCGGGCCTATAGATCACAGAGCCTAAGAGTATCTCCAGAATGTTGGAGATATCGCCAGTGTTCCCACGTGTTTACGCACCATCCCCCAATATGTGGATTAACTCTCTGTAAACTAGTTAAAAGGCCTATCGAGATAGGGGCTGGGCAGATTTGACATGGCAACCCACCAGGGCAGTCAGAACCTCTGGCTGCGTGACTTGTGATGTGAATTTCTCCGGCCGATACTTGTAAATAAATATCAGTGTTTGACATCAAAGCTCCAACTCTCCTCGTGTCTCTCTGAGTCCTGACTCTCCATTGCTGCAGAAGTTTTCCCCCTCCAATCAGGCACGCAACCTTGGCGTAATCTTTGACCCCACCCTCTCCCTCGAACCTCACATCCGCCAAACAGTCAAAACCTAATTTTTCCACCTCTGCAATATTGCAAAAATCCTACCCTCTCTCACCCGCCCTGCAGCCGAACGACTAATCAATTATCCTTCATTTCCTCCCGCCTCGACTACTGCAACTCTTTACGGCATCAGCACTACATCCCTCAACAGACTCCAACGGGTTCAAAATGCAGCTGCACGTCTCCTTACGCATACCAAATCATGGCATCACATCTCCCCAGTCATCAAAGACCTCCACTTGCTTCCTGTCTCCCATCGCATCAACTACAACATTCTGGTCCTCACCTACAAAGCACTCCACCATCTGGCCCCCCCTTATCTCACAAACCTTCTCACTTCTTATCAACCCCCACGGTCCCTCAGATCCACCGCAGCCGGACTCCTATCCATTCCCACATCCACACTCTGCAGCTTTGGGGACAGAACCTTCTCAGTGGCAGCTCCTAGGCTCTGGAATTCGCTCCCCCAAGATCTCTGTGACTCTGAGTCCCTCACAGTCTTTCAGTCCCGCCTCAAAACACATATTTTCAACCCTGTTTACCCATAACCCCCCCCCTCTCAATCAACTTCCTCTTGACTGCCTTTTTTTGTTTATTTTATTTTACTATATGTATTTGTTTCCCTGTCCTTGTTTGTCTACCCTCCCTCATACTGTAAAGCGTCTTTGAGTTGTGAAAAGCGCTATATAAATAATATGTATTATTATTATGTCCAGTATTCAGGCCAGAGTTGAAGGTGGTGCCAGATGGTCCTTGATTTGCTCCTAGAAATGGTTGGGAAAAGTCAGTGGTGTATGTAAGGGAATATTTCTGTCTTACTCCTAAGTGTCAAAGAATAATTCTTCCTTATTCTGTGTGTTGACATTTACGACCATCCCTGCTTCTAATCTCCCGGAAGGAATGTGTTAATGCAGTCGTATGTTGATACTAGGTTTTATGGCCTGACCTGGTGGGCACAGGGGGGGTTTTACGACTGTGAGAACGCTGGCTTTCTAAGCTCCACAGATGTGAGAGACATCTGCAGATGTTTACTCCCATCCCCAATATGTGGATTTGACTCTGTAAACTAGTTAAAAGGTCTACCAAGATGCGAGGCGGATCAGAATTGACATGACAACCCACCCGTGCAGTCAGAACCTTTTGCTGCTGTGACTAGTGATATTAATTCTCCGGCCATTGACTTGTAATAAACATCATTGTTTGACATCAAAGCTCCAACTCTCCTCGTGTCTCTCTGAGTCCTGACTCTCCATTGCTGCAGAAGTTTCCCTTACAGTGTAGATGTATACATGGCTGTATTTTTCCTTGTTCACATAACTTTAACCCTTATTCAATCGTACTTGCCCCCAATCGGTCGACACTGAGAGCAGAGATGGCTTTGTGCCTATTCCTCTCCTTTTTGAACACAGTGTTAGCGATTACCATCATTGCTTCCTCCTTTGTGTCGAAACGAGCCAGTTGAGGTGGTTCGGGCACCTAGTAAGGATGCCACCTGGGCGCCTCCCTAGGGAGGTGTTCCAGGCACGTCCAGCTGGGAGGAGACAGAGGGGTAGACCTAGGACCAGGTGGAGGGATTATATCTCTTCGCTGCGCCTTGGAATCCCCCAGTCAGAGCTGGTTGATGTGGCCAGGGAAAGGAAAGTTCGGGGGCTCTCTGCTGGAACTGCTACCTCCGCGACCCGACCACGGATATGCGGGAGAAGATGGATGGATCATTGCTTCACCATTGGAATAAGGTTACTTATTGTTAGTGAAAAAATGTGCAGATCTAAATAAAGCTTTAGTTGCTGCTCCTGACTTTTTCACTTCCCTTTAAGCTTTTGCTATCCATAGTTTGCTGCATGGGGGTAGCTAGCCTTGAAGGTGTTGTTAAGGGTCTCTTAACGTTCTGTCGCTTCGACGATGCCAGAGACCCTGCAAATAAGACAAACACTCCTTTCTTTCACAGGTGTAAAGAAAGACCCTTTCCCCCCCGATTTGTTACCATTGTGTTCATTGTTTAGCTTGTTCAGTAGTTGCGCACTCAAGCCTCGGCTTCGTCATGCACAGCGGCATGAGGTAAGCTTTGACCCCAAATAGCTCTTAGTGAATTTAAAAGCATTTATTTTTGAGACTTAACATTCAATTAAGGCTTGTTATGTTATGTATTCATGCAAGAGAAACAAAGTTGTATTTATTTAGCGATGACTCATGCTTGGGCCAACTGGTTGGCTACCCCTGTTCTATTATGTCTAATAAGATCATGCTAAGGGACTTCTGATAAAAACTTGCGCTTAAGCCAACTCGTGTACGTTCACATTTCTTTAAGCGTTGATTAATGTACACTTTTATGTTTTATATAATTAGGATCTTAACCAGAGGAGATAAGGGCCTTATTAAAAAGGTACATACTTTTATTAACTTTATAATAAGCTATTCTTGATACGATATTAAGGTAAACTATTCTTCACATTCCCTGAAGTTAATGGGGTACGAAGTTACGATGGGAAAATGGACGCAATCAAACATGCTAGAAAACTAACAAGGTCAAATGCTGGTCAATGTAATGCAGCGAACACATAGATACCTGTATTGTATTACATTACATTACATTGCATTTAGCTGACACTTTTATCCAGTGGCGGCCGGCCCATAGGGGCGCTAGGGGGGCCGCCCCCCCTCTTCCCACATGTTTGATTTTCATTAAAAATAAAAAATAAATAAAAATATATATTTCCAAAAAGAAAATATCTTTTATTTTTATTTTTATTTTTAAAGAACAAGGTAAATATTATATAGTTGGGATCAGTAAAATTAATAATCTACAATACAATCTTGTTTAAAAAAAATGTACGATGTCTAAAGTTACTGATAAGTCACATGTTTCCTGCCTGGTCGCAGCATGTATCATTACCCTCTCTTGTCCGGGCGGTAGAAAGGAGCCCTCAGCCAGAGCAGCAGCAGCCAACAAGCTGACTGTTGCTATCTTATGGGCATAGATATGTCTCATAATTATTTGTGTGAACATAAAAATAATTTGTGTGTAATTATGTGATTTGTAAATGTAAAACACCATCCACAAATGCATTTAAAAGATTTGCAAACTCGCAAATACATTTGCAAGTGTAAAACGGATCTGCAAATACGCTAAATATTGTAACGTTCACAGATGGAGTTGGAAACCGGCATCCCCCGTCCGCTCCCCCAACCACAGGCCCGCACCTAGACCAGCATCCTGTGCAGCTCTGTGATTGGCCAAGAGACGGGGGATGCCTGAGTGACACCCTCAGCCTCCTATCAGGGTCGCTACAATATTTTCACAAATAAAAAAATATCTGTGAATATCTCTTTAACATCTACAACTTTCGATAAGGCATTTGTGAAACAATTTTGTATTTGTCGACCAAAAATGCGCTTGCGGATCTCAAATCTCTGCTCGTGGATCTCACATTTCTGCTTGTGGATCTTCTTTTTACACACACGGAATTTTGAGACATATTTTCCGCTGGTCTCGGCTAAAATATACTGGTCTCACTCGGTTATTTTCGGAAACCAAGTGATGGCCTGCTGATGACGACATTTCCGCATGATTTCAAAGTAAGAGCATGATGGTTTGTTTAATGCTCTGTTTTTTATTATTATAATGAACAGCGGAACGTTAGATGCATTCTTTATCACCATCATCATCATCATGTTATAGTGATATAGTTTATTGGTTCAATATAGCATATCGAGCACTTTTGTTGATGTTGAAGTAGGCTACATGCTATACGCCACTTTCGGGTCCGGGGGGAGCAGCTGGCAGCCCAGATAAAACTCTTTCTTCATTGTTTGTTGTGTATTCAGTCAAGCAGGTCAAAGTTACAAAGCACTTCACATCTTATTAATCGGCCTAATTTGACCTTACCAGTGCAGTAAAAAAGTAATCTGTAGAAAAGCACCGTATTTAAGTTAGCCTTCATAGTAAGGCTACATTAAATGTTATAATATTCATCGTGTCCTTTCTACTGTATATGCATATATTCCTGTCTATTGCTTTCATTTGTATTTAATGTTATTGTGTTTATACTTGTTTCCACACATTTCACAATTTGGGATGAATGGTCCGTCCGTCCGTCCGCCCGCCCGCCTGCCTGCCTACCTACCTACCTAGCCTACTAGTTGTTTTGTTTGGAAAGGTTTTATCATTGTATTGCTCTTTACCGGCACCTGCAGAGCACAGGACTTTACATTGTACTTACAATTTTACATTGTAACTTTGACCCGCTTGACTGAATACACAACAAACAATGAAGAAAGAGTTTGATCTGTGCTGCTTCCCTGCCTGCTGCTCCCCCCGGGATCCGAAAGTGGCGTATAGCCTGCACTTCAACATCAACGAAAGTGCTCGATATATGCTGTATTGAACCAAACTAACTGTATCACTATAACATGAAGATGATGATGATAATGATGGTGATAAAGAATGCATCTAACGTTCCGCTGTTCATTATAATAAAAAAACAGAGCATTAAACAAACCATCATGCTCTTACTTTGAAATCATGCGGAAATGTCGTCATCAGCAGGCCATCACGTTGTTTCCGAAAATAACCGAGTGACACAAGTAGATTTTAGCCGAGACCGGCGGAAAATATGTCTCAAAATTCC
>NW_011362874.1:0-9787 GCF_000735185.1 Notothenia coriiceps | reverse complement strand
GTGTGTGTGTGTGTGTGTGTGTGTGTGTGTGTGTGTGTGTGTGTGTGTGTGTGTGTGTGTGTGTGTGTGTGTGCGCGCGCTCGCACTCACTCGCTCACAACTCCTTATTAGCTCTCACTTTTTGCTTTTTTTTGTTTTGCCAACTCATCTCAGTTCATCGGGTTCATGATGCCTCTGAAGCTGTTTTCTGCTTTAGGGACTGTTTATGTAAAGTTAAATATAAAAAGGTATAAACTTATAAGGCTGCCTATTGCATTTACAATCGGGTAGGCTTAACATGACTTTTATATTATGTTTATATTTTATACATTTACATTCCATTTGATGTCTTACAAATGCATTGCAGGGTTACTGAATTGAATATGTTTTTTTATCATTATTTGCTTTTGTTCTAAGGCTTATAAGTTAGACCCTCCAGAAAAACGCGGGCCAAAATCCTTAATTATGCGGGCTAAAATCATTGATTATGCGGGCTAAAATCCTTGATTATGCGATAAAAATGCGGGGTTTTTATGTGATTTTATGTGGGAAAATTGCGGGAAGTTGCGGGTGGTAATATGCGGAAAGTTGCGAAATATGCGGAGTGTTGCGAAATATGCGAACAGTTGTGAAATATGCGGGAAGCGGAAAAAAGGTGATTATTCTCCCGCACCCTGTTACTAGGCTACTACTGAATGAAAGGGAGCACTTTTAAAGAGTTGCTATGATAAACAAGCATACTAGAAGCAAGCTACATCACAGAACACACACACACACACACACACCTACCTCCTCTTCATTCTGTTTTCATTTACTCGTTCGTTATCTGACCAGCTTCAATATTGTAGGCTACTCACCTCGTTTCTTGCAACCCTCGAAAGGGTTTTGGAGGTTGAAGCCTCTGTGAGCGTGAGTTGCTTCGCTTTCTTGTCCGCAGCAGAAACCATTTTTGAATGTTTGAGCGAATCGAAGTGGGTATTCACAGTCGATTTCCTTTTATGCTCCAACACACAGTTGCACGGGGTACAGAACAGTTTCCCCCCACTTTCGTACAAGACATTGGGGTACTGCTTTGCCCGGTCTTTAGCTGAAATGTTCGTGGGTAAATGTGATGGATTCGATTTGTTCATCTTGGTGTGTGAATTCCACACCTTCACACGACGGTGTTTGCCTTCTGTGATGCGCGGGCTGATGACGTTGCGTCATCATCACTACTCGTCAAGACGAGTTAACTTTTTTATTTTTTTTCTCAACTTTGTGTGGAAAAATGCGGGGATTATGCGGCCTTTTGATAAATATGCGGACTTTTAAAAATCTGCGGCATTTTGCTGATTATGCGGGAAATTCTGCGATCGCAGAATCGCGTTTTTCTGGAGGGTCTAAGGTACATAGAGAAAATCATTTCAAAGCAGATTTGACTGGACCCAACGTTCTTTCTGCTGGGTTTATATCTAGAAGAGCATAAATATAGTAAACAACAGCGAACATCTATACACCTCAGCGTGCTTTACACCAAAACCTGTATAGCATTGTTTTGCAAAAAGGCTCACAGCCCAAGCATCACTCATTGGCTGTGACGGAGGCTTTCAGGCCTCCCATTGGAGGAGCTATCTTATATATTAGGGTCCAGACAGCATGTGTTTGAGAACGTATGGATTCATTGATCATATAAGGATCTAAATGTATCTTATGGTCTTTGTGGGTATTGTCCACAGTACATGACCATTACATGTATGTATGATATGTATATGTGTAATGTGTATTTGTAAGGTGCGCTTTGAGAGTCATTGAAAAAGCGCTAGAATAAATATAAGGATTATTATTATTATTATTAAGAGCAGTGGTTCCAAACCTTTTTTCCCAAGAGCCCCCCCAAATGACTCCTGTTTGAAGTTGACAGTTGTTATTTATTTGGATTCCCGCTGTATGAAGAAATTAAAGGACGGCGCAGAAGTGGAAACAATTCACAAAGGGATTAAACTGTTTAAAACACATGCTCAAAGTAAGCCGGATTTTGCCGATGTGTTTATGTGGATTCAAAAGTTGTAAATAATCTACAAAATGGAGGAGACCGATCTGATCGGAGCAACTGTGACAAATAATCCAACTGAAACCGGCATGGACAATGACTATGTTTTAAAAATGAGCTTATCCAGACAAGCCTGGTTTGGACACTTTACGGGCAGAAGAAACATTTCTATTAAAGAAAGAATTATACATTTCTTTCTTTTTATGCCTTTAATAGCTACTAACTTGAATTTTTATTTTAATTAGTCATTTTTTATATTTTATTGCAATGTAGAGACAAGGCCTTTAGCGACAATCATGTATTGCCTTACAATTAGATGTAAAAAAAAAAAAAAAAATATGATATTTGGCCTCAAATCATCTGAGGCTTGGCGCCCCCCCTGCGATCTTAGGGGGCCCCCAGGCTGGGAACCACTGATTAAGAGGATATATAGATGCAGTTCTCCAGACTGTGTAATGTGTTTTTTTCCATCATGTTTTCCTACTATGGTTGCCATGAAGCAGGCTTGTTTTTATGTCTCTTGTTTTCGTGTTGTTGTATACAACATCAAAAAATAATTTAAATAAATAAACCCATTTTGAAATATTCATCTTCACCCAACACAGACATAATTCAAAAATATCTAAAAGTGTTGAACTATGCCATCAATGTATTTAGTTCTATTTACTAGCCTGAAGAAAAAAGGCCCTGCAGGAACAACCTGTGCTTCATTCAAGACTAGAGGACATTTATTTAAAATGGTGTTTAGCATAAATTGACTGCTGTAAAACATGTCAATGATTAAGTCCTTCTTTTATTCAATGTCATTATAAGACCTTTACACTTTAGGGTTTGCTTCAACCTGAATTTTGACTCCATGTTTGCTTTATTTGGAAACATTATTATATTGATCTGATGTATTTATATTTTTACTTTATTTATGAATTCCTATATACTCTTTTGTTCTTTTACCACTGTACATCACTTTGGGAAGCCTCTGCTGTTATTGAAATGAGCATTAAATAAACCTTCACTCAGACTTATTGACACTTAAAGCTAGAAAGTATACAGAAAGCCTTTTATCTGGAGTTATTCTTATTACACATGAAAGTAAAACAAGCACACTAAGGTGCAACCACTCCCTATACAACACACTGTTCACCTGTACATCTGTTTATTCCACATCCTCACATTTACCGGTATATATAATTACAGCATTTACTCTACTTTACAGAATTTGATTTAACACTGTTTTAACTTATTTGATTTTATATGTATATATTTTTGTTATTCCTGAAACTAACTTGCAGCATTATTTTATTGCACTTTATATGTCTTGAGCTTATTGTATGTTGCTGCATTGTTGGAGGAGCCTGGGACTTTCATAGCCAAAACTGCACAGTAGCTATTTTGCACATGACAAACCAAGTTGGGGTAAACCAAAAACATAGAAAAGGAGAATAATGTTTTACTAAAATGATAAACGGACAAAACATAAGGAAGTGATTTCCCTCTCACCCTGTTTGCTGTGACAGCGAAGTACTGCAGGTTCAGCAGGAAGCCCACATCAGCGTGGATGCTGGTCAGATTGTTGTGACTCAGGTCCAGGAAGCGCAGCTTGCGGCAGAAAAACAGCTGGCTGGGGATTTTCTCGATCTTGTTCCTGTTCAGATACAGCCGCTCCATGTTGGTGAGCGTGCCGATCTGGATGGGGATGTAAGCGATCTGGTTGTACCACAGCTTCAGGCACACTAGGCGGTGCAGGTGCTGGAAGCTGATGATCTCCTCGATGGTCTTCAGGTTGTTGTCCTTCAGGTCGATCTCCTGCAGGTTGTGCAAACTGAAGATGGAGTGTGGGATGCGTTCCAGGTCGCAGCGGACCAGCTCCAGCTCCGTCAGGTTCACCATTTTCTTCAGGCTGTTGAGCACCATCAGCTTGGTGCCCTCATTGTTGACGGAGAGCTTCTGCAGGTGCACGCCCACATCCGTCACCACCTGCGGCAGCTTGGTCAGGTTGCTTTTCAGACGCAGCACTTTGAGCCTTTTGAGCTCCCGTAGCCCATCGATGATGATGTAGCGATTGTTATCCGCGCTAAGGTTCCCGGTGAGGTGCAGCTCGTTCAGGTTCTTCAGGCTGTAGATCCACAGGGGGATCTCCTTGATGTCTGTGAACTTAATGTGAAGGGACTTGAGGTTCTCTCGCAGGAAAGCAAGAGCTGGAGCCTCAATCTTAGCCGGCGTGTGATAGAGCCACATCTCCCTGAGGTTGGAGAGCTGGGCTATGATTGGTGGGATGGTGACATCAGGGATGAGCTCCAGCTTTAACACTTCCAGCTCGATCAGATCAAAAACAGTGTCTGGGATCCCGCTGAGCATGAAGAGGTGCAGCTCCAGCTTCTCCTGCGAGTTCTTGGTGATGCGCTGCCTTAGTTTCTCCAGCGTCCACTCATTGTTTAGGTTCAGCTGCCTCAGTTTGTTCTCGCTCACCTCGGACAGGAACACGGCGAAGCGCTTGGAGTAGAGAGGGTCGTACTGATCTATCATGTGCAGCATGAAGGCAAAGTCGTTCTTCAGGTCGGGGATGTCTCTGTAGCTGCTCTCCTCGCGGATCGATTCAAAGGAGTATCGCTTGAGGGAGCGGCTGAGCATCCAGCAGAGAGTGTACATGCAGATCAGACCGTAAACCACCACCAGGCTGATGTAGAAACACGCCAAAATCTTGAAAAGAGTGGCTAACGGGTGAGCACAATAGAAGGTGCTGTAGCCTGTTAGCTTCTGGATGTTCACAGTGCACACCACACTGAACCTGATGTAGCGCACATAGTAAGCCGTGTAGCTAATTATCAGTATAAACTTGATTACTTTGATGATGGTCTGCCGTATGTAAAGGCGGTACACGATATCCCCCTCCTCTACATGGATCCTGAACTTCTTGACCTTCTCAAAAAGAGCCTTTGCCTGCTCCCCTTCTTTTTTATCCAAAACCCCAGTTTCGGAGCGATCCACAATCCCCTGTTCAATCCTGGACTTTGTTCGTTGGAGCATGGGAACGCTGGCCTCAACATCCTCGCTTACGCAGGAGGCCTTCTTATCATTGGAGCCGTTCATTTTCCCATGAGGCTTTGAGTCACTCTCCTCAACAACGGTCTCGGACAAAGCCCTTGTGGTCCACGGCGAGTCGAAGCACTTGAGGAGGATGGAGACAAAGTGCTCCAGTTTGGAGCTTGTGCGGGGGAACTTGAACCAGAAGTTGCTGCAGGCGAGGAAGATGAGGGTGTGGAGGAGCACCAGGTAGGGGAAATATTTGGCAAACCAGTGCAGTTTGTTCTCGTAGCAGACGGCGTCAACGTAGTTGTACTGATGCCGGTCCAGGTCATACTGAATGCCCTTCGGTTCCGGTGGGTAGGCGGCGCTCACGTTGGGGACCGGCATGGTCTCGCAGGACTTGTTCACCACCCACTTGCAGGGCAGGCAGATCATCTTGTCCTGAGTGACCTGCAGCGTGCCGCCGAACACCGCGATCATCAGCATGACAACCGAGAGGTAGTCGGTGAAGACGTCCCACCATGGCTTCAGGATACGGTACGCAGGCTGCGTGTCGGCAAAATACCGGAGCTCTGTGATAGGAATCATGATGGTTTATCTGAAAAGAAAAAGAGAAAACAAGGGAATAGGTTTGTGACGTGTCAATTTAAAACCTTTAAATGTGTTGGGGTAAACCTCAGCAAATAAAGCTGCTCGAGCTAAAGCTAAAACAATATGTTGAATAATCGATAAGTCGACAAGAAATCATTCAGTAACTTTCCTCATAATTAAAGTTTAAGATCTTTTTTTTATGAGAAGGGCACATTTAATGTGGGACAAAAGAGACAAAGACAGTGTTGAACATTTTAACGTTTTTTGTTTTTTTTAAAGTCAGAGCACACACATAAGATATAAAATACTATCATTGGTGGGGTCAGCACAACGCTGCTTCAAATTGTATTGTCACTATAAACTCTTCTTTTGGAGGGGCGCCACAGGGGGGTTAAGCTTGTTGTTACAGGGGCACTGGCCACCAGTGCCGCCCCCCTAGAACCGCTTATGCTGTATAGCCTTTAGCAAAACATCATGCATGCAATTTAAACGTTTTCACAGAATCACAAACAGATCTTCCTATGTTCTGGTTTAAGGCAAATCATTAAATCCTTCATCCAAACTGTGGAGGTTACCACACTGATGGTAGAAAGCTGTGACATCATTATATTTGAAGTGCAAAGTGTTTCGTGGATATGCTGCTTATCCTGCATGTGAGTACACAGACTGCGGCTCAGAGGCTGCAGAGCTAGCTGAAGGACTACAGACCCTGACACAGCAGACGTGTTTATACAAGTCCTGTTTCAACATGGAGCTCCTCATCTGCAGCTGTGCACAAACATCTTCACGGCTCAATTAAGTTGTTACAGTGTCTTCTTGTTGGGTAATAATTATACATCCTTCCAAGGTTAACACATAAGCATATTAATGCAGTAAAGAATAATGTAAATACTGGAGAAACGGAAATGTTGACTTTAATTCAATGTATTGGGTAAGCAGATTTCACATAACTGAATGAGTTAGTTGAAAGCAATAATATTAAGTTTAATTCAAAAATATTAAACTTAATATTATTGTTTTCAACCAACCTAATACGGTTATGTGACATTTGTTGAAATAATACATTTCATTTAAGTCAATGTATCAGTTTTTGTCAGTGAAGGCTAACACTAGCTGAGCAACTCATTTGGATATTTTGATATGCTTTCTGTTCCGCTACCAAACTCCTCTGATAAAAACAGTTATTTGATCCCGCAGAACACAAGAGTTGGGTTTTCGGCTTCCTAGATATTAGTAGATATTTGTGTGACTTTCGGATACTAACAAAGACATCGTCCAAAGCTCTTTCAAAGCAGCATGGTGACAAATGGTGAAAGATAATATTTATTTATTCGTTTTTTGATGTGATCTAAATGCCATTTTTGTAGGGCCATGTTAGTAACTGCACTGACTATGGAGATGATATTTGCACGCTCATCATGCAAAAACTGAGGTCAGATCACAGAGGAAAAACTTATTTTAGAAGGGCTTGGGAGATCATCAGTTTTACAACGAAACATACGTACTTAAACCAAGAATTTAATGTTTTAGATTTGAATACATAAGAAACACTACAGGGAAGCTACAGAATGATATAAAAACGCTTTAAATAAAAGCCCTTTAAAACCACACAGAATAGGTATCAGAATGACTAGGGATACTCAACAACTTCACGTGGAAAACTCTCAGTCAAATGGAAGTGGTTAGGCTACAGAAAACCAAGAAACTCTAAAACCATAAGACTCTAGGGTTTAGCAGATTACACTCCAGTACACTGAAACCACAACCAGGCTACTTGAGAAATACAGCCACCTAAGCACTTTTCCTTCTTCATTATATCATCACTTCTGCTTCCTATTTGAAAACACAGTTGGGAGGAGTGGATAGAAGAAAATAACTCTGCGATAGTTTCTCCCTATCCGCTGTACTCACCCCTTGATTACAGGAAAAGGATGAAAGAGGATATCTGGTCAAGTGGTCACAAAACAGCCTTGTTTGATCCAGTTCTAACCAGAATGGCAGTACAGTCACTGTGGGCCTCCTCTGTTAGGATACAGCTTTACTTCAAGTCAGAAAATATAGCACACACAGTCAAAATCTGCAACAACACTTCCACATTCTGATCACTCGCATGGTATGAAAAACCCCATCTGTGAAATCCAAAACCAGGGAATTAAGTTAAACACGTTAAGGCTTGAACAAAAACAAGCATACTATCATTTCTTCCTGCCAAAAACAGGTAAGAGAAACTTAAAGCAGTTACCTGATATCAGTTAAAGATAATGTCCTGTCAGATGATGGCACTGATAAGACAAAGTCAACTCTAACAACGATTCATGCCTTAAAATAAAGGTTTTTGCGGAGCTTCTTGCAAGCATCCAGTTATCCAGTAAATGTCTTTTTTATAAAGATCCAAGATGTGTTTCGTAATATCCTGGCAGCGGAAAATAAAGAGCAGCTTATCTCGACTTTGCATCATCTCACTGCACGTCTGCCCAAAACACTCCAGGATTCCTCCTTTGAGGGACTGAAGCTATCTCATCATTCCCTCCAAAACAAGAGGAATGCTGTCCAAAACTCACAATTAAAACTGGATTAAAAACCGAAAAAGACTGGATTAAGGCGCAATAGTGAGTCAGCTCTTGGCTTCCTGTTGGTACATTTCTCCTGAGTTTGTCCCTAAACAGAGCTCCTTTTGTTCAGCAGTTGTTGCCGATGAGGCTCTGAGGCTGATGGGGGTTCAGGTGAACCTGGCTGCTGTGAAGCCAATTTATTACAGCCTGCTATCATTTCCCTCAAGGACACAAGAGTCTCCAGCTAGAGGCAAACAGATCAATATCGAGAAAGAAAATCCTGATTGTCTCAAAAAATGATTATTATTATATGTCTTCATTGAACAAGGACAATGAAAAAAAGAGGATATGCTATTAAAAGAGCAATTGGTCCAATTCTTTGGTTATCAAATCAAATCAGGTTTTATTTATATAGCACATTTTAAAAACGATTTTTGGTCGAGCCAAAGTGCTGTACATGCAAATAATAAATAACACATTACTACAATCGCAAACAGAAGACAATAAATTACAACAGCAAATATAAAATCAAACACAGGGAAATGTCATGAGTCGTGCTCCACTCTGACTAGAAGGCCAGGGAGAAGAAGTGTGTCTTTAGTGAGGATTTAAAAACCCCTAGGGTCTGGGCCGACCTCACATGGAGGGGCAGAGTGTTCCAGAGCCTAGGGCCCGCTGCTGCGAAAGCTCGGTGCCCTCTGGTTTTGAGCCTGGTCTTGGGCACTACCAGCAACAGCTGGTCAGCAGACCTTAAAGCTCTGGCTGGGGTGTAGCGATGGAGGAGTTCAGCTATATAGGCAGGAGCCAGCCCATTTATAAAAGGAGTTTAAAATCAATTCCGAACCTAATTGGAAGCCAGTGCAATGAGGCAGAATTGGGGTGATGTGGTGACGCTTTTTGTGGCCAGTGAGAAGACGCACAGCTGCGTTCTGCACTAGCTGCGTTCTGCACTAGCTGCAGGCGTCTAATTGACGCCTGGTCCATACCCACGCATAGAGCGTTGCAATAATCCAGCCTTTTGGTTAGAAAGGCGTTAATAACCCTTTCTAGGTCTTTAAAAGATAAAAACGACTTGGTCTTGGCCAATAGTCGTAGTTTAAAAAAGCAGGTCTTGACTACGGTGCTGACCTGCTTATCAAATGTAAAAGCACTATTGAAGGTCACTCCAAGTTTCATGACAGAGGGGAGGATGTTTTTATTGAGGGAGCCCAGAATATCAACCTGGGAGGCTGGAGGTTGGGGTCCAAAAAAGATGACCTTGGTCTTGCTCTCGTTGAGGTTGAGGACATTTTGGCTCAGCCAGGATTTAATAATAATAATAATAATAATACATTTATTTTGGGGGGCGCCTTTCATAACACCCAAGGACACCTTACAGGGTTACAAATTTACAATTAACATTTACACATTTTTTACAATGTTACCTTACAAATTAAAACAGTGGATTTAGTGAAGTATCAGCCGGGGTAAGACAAGACAAACAACAGGAAATTGACTACAAAAGGACACAGGGTACAGATTATAAAGAAAATGCCAGTTTGAACAGGTGGGTTTTGAGTTGGGTTTTGAATGTTGTTATGGAATCAGACTGTCGGATGTGTAGTGGCAGGGA
>NW_011362873.1:0-2024 GCF_000735185.1 Notothenia coriiceps | reverse complement strand
TCATACTGCCTGTGCTGCAGCACCTCTTTTCACCCTCTGTCTGAAACCAGAGCCCAGTCTGCTCTGATTGGTTAGCTGGCCGGCTCTGTTGTGATAGGTCAACAACTTAGAGTTGTCCTGCCCCTTGACCTATCACGTATAATGTGTTGGAGCAGTGCTAGCTAATAGAAGCGCGAGTGTTACATAATGATATCATTATGTAACCAAAATCCCTTCACCTTGTATTTGTTTGCATATGTCTGTATGTATATGGATCAAAATGGTTATTATAGATAGATTGACTTAGAGATGGCTATGTGGCTGCGAGGGAGTGCGTCGTCTTTCAACCAGAAGGTTGTGGGTTCGATCCCAGCCCATGCAACATGTCAATGTAAAGGCCCTGACACACCAAGCAGTCACCAGAGGACTCGCCGACGCCAACACCGGCTGTTGCGTCGCCGTGTTCTCCTGCGTCTTGGCCATGTGTCGCACGGGAACACACCGCAAAGACTTCAGTGCGGGAGTGGCAATAACTCTCCTTACCAGCAGGCGACGGTAGTGTGTATTCGTCATTCAAAAGAGGCAACAACCGGAAGACAGAGAAGAAGAACAGACTGCGTGATATAAACAAACAACAAATAGCGTGTGCGTTCCATTTTCACTCTTGTCCATCGAAAACATGTTTCGTGCGGCACTGGAGCTAGATTTGGGTTCTGCCCGGTCTTTATTAATGTCATGTGGATTTTCCTGTCATGTTGACAGGTTATCATCATGTAGGCGTTGATAAAAGCTCATTCTAATGTTGTGTTGTGTGTATGAAGGTACGAAATAAAGTTTTGCATTGCCTATCGTGCTATTTGCGTTTATTCTTTTAATCACACAGCGATAAGAAATAATAACAATGAGCCTACATAACTGTCAGTTGCAGCCCTAGCATTAGTATTGGTTATAGTAACAGCTACAACATTAAAATACTTCTAGGCAGATTGAGGAGGATAATGGGAGAATGAACAGAGGGGCAGAAACATCCATCTGAATAATACTAACTTTATTTGTATAGCACCTTTCATACAGGGGATTGCAGTTCAAAGTGCTTTACATCAGTAAAAAACAAGATATCAAATCAGTGTAAAACAAGCAGCAAGAGCAAAGTAGTGTTGCACGGTGTACCGATACTTGAAAGGTACCGCGATACTCTGCCGTTAAAACGTTACGATTCCTCCGTTTCATTAGTATCGGTACTTTAAGAATGAAGGGGAAAAGTACTCCGGTGAGAAAGCGTCGTTTTAATAAGAGCCGTGTGTGTTCAGCGCTCTGCTTCCACTCCCTGCACTGCAGCCGTGCCTGCAGTCCCTCCCATCTCAAGCACGCTCTAAGGTCCCCCCCTCTCTCGTGCACGCGCTAGCTGCCAGAGCATGTGAGAAAACGAGAAGCATGGCTGCAAGTGGGACTGCAACTGCGCCTCGGCTTTTTGACAAAAAAGACGGCAGAAGCGAAAAACAAAAAAGGTGTTTATAGATGATGCTTAATTGTATTTAATACAAATTCTAGCCATTTATTTAATGTATTGAACTCATTGTTTAAAAGTTTGTGTTATGGTTATGGTTCTGGTGTGAAATAAAGCACAATAATTACATTTAAGACTGTTTCCCTTTTTTTAAGAAAAGTATCGAAAAAGAATCGGAATCGCAATTCTTGACTTGGTATCGGTATCGAAACCAAAATGTTGGTATCGTGACAACACTACTCCTGACCACAGTTAAACCTGATATTTAGTAGGTCTGTTAAGTATTAAATGCTGATAATTCTGACGTAATTTGGCCGGTCAAAGTTGTTTGGGCTCGGATAAAATCGCTGCGTTACTTTCGTCCCGTGTTACTTTCGTCCCGTGTTACTTTCGTCCCGACTCTCCCTACCTGTGTATGTGTGGTGTCAGGTGTCAGTATGAGAGGATGACAGCGCGTCTAATTTTGATGTGGCCCAAGAGCCAATCACAATAATACCTGCGATGCAGTGAACCAATCACCTTTGAGGGGGGGGAAATC
>NW_011362872.1:0-1958 GCF_000735185.1 Notothenia coriiceps | reverse complement strand
CACTGACTCCCACTAAGGAGTCCTTTAGTGGGAACGCTCACACTGACTCCCACTAAGGAGTCCTTTAGTGGGAACGCTCCCACTGACTCCCACTAAGGAGTCCTTTAGTGGGAACGCTCACACTGACTCCCACTAAGGAGTCCTTTAGTGGGAACGCTCACACTGACTCCCACTGACTCCCACTACGGAGTCCTTTAGTGGGAACGCTCACACTGACTCCCACTAAGGAGTCCTTTAGTGGGAACGCTCACACTGACTCCCACTAAGGAGTCCTTTAGTGGGAACGCTCACACTGACTCCCACTAAGGAGTCCTTTAGTGGGAACGCTCACACTGACTCCCACTAAGGAGTCCTTTAGTGGGAACGCTCACACTGACTCCCACTAAGGAGTCCTTTAGTGGGAACGCTCACACTGACTCCCACTAAGGAGTCCTTTAGTGGGAACGCTCACACTGACTCCCACTAAGGAGTCCTTTAGTGGGAACGCTCACACTGACTCCCACTAAGGAGTCCTTTATTGGGAACGCTCACACTGACTCCCACTAAGGAGTCCTTTAGTGGGAACGCTCACACTGACTCCCACTAAGGAGTCCTTTAGTGGGAACGCTCACACTGACTCCCACTAAGGAGTCCTTTAGTGGGAACGCTCACACTGACTCCCACTAAGGAGTTCTTTATTATTCCTCCGGGTTATTCTGCGCCTCTTCTCCTCCCAAATTCCACATCGCAGAAACTCCGTTCAAACATCAAAACGTTCAGCTCGGTCGGGAATCGATGGCTATTACTTTTCTCATTCATAACTTTCATAATTCCAGAGATACATCCCATAATACATCACATTTTTAACATGGAAGTCAATGGAGAAACTCTTCAGACTTCAACAAATCTTCATGCGATTCAACTGCTAACTGTTCCTTCATACTTTCACTCAGAAACCTCAATCCACCTTTAAGATGTTACACATCTTTCTGACATCGTTTAGCGAGAGCGCGTATGTTTTGGATTAGGCCAACCGGCTAACTCAAACATATCCAGGTTAGGTTGAACCAGCTTCGTAGTACAGGCCTCTGGAGCTCTCCTCTGAGCTCACCTGGTGCTCTCCTCTGAGCTCACCTGGTGCTCTCCTCTGAGCTCACCTGGTGCTCTCCTCTGAGCTCACCTGGTGAATGTACCTTCAGGGTTTATTGACCTGTGTTTGTGTGTTTCTGCAGTGAAGAGGAAGAAGGCCATCCTGTCAGACAGCGAGGAGGAAGACGAGAAGACCAACAAACCAGGTGAGGAAGATCTCTAACCCATCTTCATCAGGGGAGAAACCACCAATCAGAGATCATAGTATTATCTGCCCCTTTTGTTTGTTTGTTTGTTCACCATGTAAAGCGGCCTTGGGTCCCTTGAAAGGTGCTACACAAGTGTAATCTATTATTATTGTTAGAGCAGTCTCTCTTTAGTGACTCTCATGGCCCCTCCACACAGCTGCTTTGGAAAAAGGTTGCCGGCGGGCGTGTCTGAAGCTCAACCAATCACATAACGCTGCTGTGTGGACGTACCGTTAGTCTCTGGTAGGGATGCCAGAAACTGACCATGATCAAAAATCGGACAGCCCAGGCGAATAATAATCGATTATCCGCCGTCCGCGCAGAGTGCAGCACTAAATAAAATCGAATTTTAAAAATAATTTTCGATTATGAGAATGTAACGAATATTCGAATAATCGCTGGCATCCCTAGTCTCTGGTGGATGTGAATCAGCCCTGACCTCACGGTGAATGATGACGTCATCTCTTCCTGTGATGATGTCATCTCCTCCTGTGATGATGTCATAGCCTCCTGTGATGATGTCATAGCCTCCTGTAATGATGTCATAGCCTCCTGTGATCAGGGCTCGAGCTTAAGGACGTCCCGTCGTCCCGGGGCCGAAAAAAATAGTGTCGGGGAGGATAAAAAATAATTTTGGGACGA
>NW_011362871.1:0-3338 GCF_000735185.1 Notothenia coriiceps | reverse complement strand
CATCGCATAAACACCATATCCCAACGTGCATTGCGGCTAAAACATCCAATCACCGAGCTGAGGATCTTTCCTACGTCTGTTTTCAGGTATTGACTACACATCATCAGAAACATAATTTGCTTCAGATATAACTCATAGCAATAATGTAACCATTAAGAAAAGCCAACTGCATTTAAAACCCAGTTAACAAACACTAGGTAAAGTATTTTCCTTCAGTAATGAAGATGTAATTCCAATGTAGACACACCTGGGGTCGCTGTTCAGTCTGTTACGCTGAGCCATGCATTGTCCGGAACGTAAAAGGGACGAAGAAGACGAAGTGAAGTGACGTACTTCCGGTTCAACATGAAAACATTTCCAGTTAAACATGCAAAAACAAATCGCTAAATAAAAAGATAAAACACTGGCATGTAATTTACGTTAGAATAAATAGAATGGTTTTGAACAATAGATGAGAGTAAAATCTACGTCACTTTACAGCCCCGCCCACTTTTGGGGAAACCAACGCTGTCATTTGAACAGCGATCAAGCCTGAAGCCACAGAGCTCTTCTTTTACTGTCCTTTCTTCTTAGAGGAAGTACAGAAACACGTAACTCTGGATTTGTTTTAATGTTTGAGGTGCAATAAACGACACAGCAGATTTTTGGCATGATACAACTATTATTTTCTGCCTCACTCATGAGGCTGGCGAAATTACAGCCTTGCCTACTGATTGTCGATTTCAAATGTGTGCTCTAAAATGATATTTGTTAAATGACTATTATCATTATTATAAGCAAGACAATAAATGGAAAAGATATGTAGAAAATAAACGTATTTAAGATAAGTTCATAACAAACGTAACGTGGGAGAAAATACGTTTCTAATTAAACATAATTGAGAATGCGGTTTAGTTCTGTGGGAATGTAATTTGTAGGAGACAGGGTTGACAGGCTGACGCTCCCGTTGATTGAAAACGCTCCTGTGGCTCGTATTATGGGTCGGAACAATCAACCTATTTGGTCGTATTAGTTGGAGGACTTGTTGATACAGTTAGTGTAGTTAAGGGTGTGTAATATCAATTCAGTGGCGACTTTATGAGGTACACCTGTTCAACCGCTCGTTAACGCAAATATCTAATCAGCCAATCACATGGCAGGAACTCACTGCATTGAGGCATGTAGACATGGTGAAGACGACCTGGTGAAGTTCAAACAGAGCATCAGAACGGGGAAGGGGATTTAAGTGACTTTGAACGTGGCATGGTGGTTCCAGACGGGCTGGTCTGAGTATTTCACAAATTGCTGATCTACTGGGATTTTCACGCACAACCATCTCTCGGGTTTACAGAGAATGGTCAGAGAAAGGGAAAATATCCAGTGACGTCAAAACATGAGTGTTTAGGTTTAGGCTGGTGGAGTGGTGTCATGGTGGGGGGGATATTTTACCAATTGAGCATCATATAAGCCCCACAGCCTACCTGAGTATTGTTTCTGACCGTGTCCATCCCTTTATGACCACAGTGTTCCCATCTTCTGATGCTACTTCCAGCAGGATAACACGCCATGTCTCAAAGCTCAAATCATCTCATACTGGTTTCTTGAACATGACGATTAGTTCACTGTCACTCTAATGTCCTCCACAGTCACCAGGGGCCTCATTTAGAAACGTGGCCAATTTCTAAGCAATCTTTGCGATTTATAAAAACTGACTGGAAAATGTGCGGTCCTCCACGTTTTTACGCACAAGAACGGGAGAAATGAGAAACTGCAAAACCGTTGGCAGAAAGAAGAATAGAGAGAAACATGTGAACATAATACCATAAATCTAAATATTAGCTCCCATGAATGATATCTATATGAATAATTAATTAGCAATACTGATAAAAAGCCGATTGATGTCACACCAGTCTACGAAGTTCTCCACCCTGTACTCCTCCTCGTTGTCATCTGTGAGGCAGCTGACGATGGAGGAGTCATCTGATACCTTCTGTAGGTGGCATGAGCCGGAGTTGAAGTGGAAGTCGGAGGTAGAGGGTGAACGATATCAAGTCTGAAATGTTACTTGCATCACAGCAGCTCCATGTGTAACATCAACATAGACAAATATCAAGACACAATACATGAAAAACAAACAACAATCATTTAACATAACAGCCAATCAGTGAGAGAAAACATCTTCATGACCCTTTAGCGTGCATTGGGTCTGGGATTCAGCTCTGTATTTACTGTGATGGTGCACAAAGGATGCTTCAGTCTGACTTTATTGAATTGCGGGACCCAGTATCTCCGATTAGATGGTCGCAGTTCATATTCGCTGTTCAGAGTATGGCGGCGGAGAAAATAAATTCTTTGTTTTGTCCTTTTGCACAGATATTCAATGTGCTCTATCCATGACAGCCGATGGTCAATCATTACACCCAAGTATTTGTATGATCTCCCTGCTTGATTTGATCTGTATGGATGACAATGGGGACTTTATGGGAGTCAGATGTTGAGCCAAAAACGATTTCCTCAGTTTTCTTGGTGTTGATCTCAAGAGCATTGCTATCAGTCCACTCGACCACCTGATGTGTACCCTGTCGGTGCAGCTCAGGGTCGTCTGTGTTACTGAGCAGAGATATTATTGCAGAGTACTTAATTATAAGAATAAGAATAATAACTTGGATTTCTATAGCACCTTTCATGATACCCAAGGTCGCTTTACAAGGAAGAACAGGAGTATAAACATAACAAAACAAAAGGCAGTCAGACGAACAGTTAGACAGACAAAACAACAAATAGATTTGGGGCCAAAGTCCTTGGCAGACAGATGGGTCTTGAGGGCCCTTTTGAAGGCGTCAAGTGTGGGGATGTTGTGGAGCACCATTAGCCTGGTAGAAACCGGACCTCGGACCTCAGCAGCGGTGATGGAAAACACCCCAGTTGAGATGGCAGGACTGAGGGAGGGTTCGTGGATAGTCCTGGGAGCGTGGCAGAGAGGAGCCCAGTCGGGGTATTCCAGAGCGGGGATTCCACGGATTGCAGAGCACGACGGTGAGCTCGTTTTGCTAATGGCAGGACGGCAGAGGCTAGGAGCTAAACAACAGCCAAACATAATCAGCTGAGCAACGGAGATGGCAGAAACACAAAACCAGAGCAGAACAGTCTTTTCGCTGTGTATGTGAAAAAGATTTGACGGCAGGGAGTGATAGACACGAGGAATAATCGTTGGCAAGAAGAGCGGCGAAAAACCCCTCTAGCCAACTTCCGGTGAATGGTAAAACTCTAACACAGAAGAGACCTGTCTATGCTGACCCAGAACGCCTCGTTGGAGATTTCTCATTTTCCGTTGTTTACTTCCTGGGTTCTGTGACGTG
>NW_011362869.1:1172-3927 GCF_000735185.1 Notothenia coriiceps | reverse complement strand
TACTTGGGCTGCTGCTGTAAACAAACAGATCTGCCTCTGAAGTTTACTGGCCAGGCCTGAGAGAGACAAGTAGAGACCAGCTAAACATTATGTGCACTGCAGCTCAGCCTGTGTAAGAGTGTGTCTGTCGCACTACAACGCCAGTAAACAATATATTGAGTGGATGAAGACGTTCATGATGAATGACCGAAAAACAATTGAAACTCGCACAGGACAGGCTAATGTTGTAGGCTACAATCTCTAAAATCACGGTTCGGCTCCTTCTAGGGGCAAACAGCGACAAAATACAGTGACTGTAGCCCCGTTCTTGACTCACATGTAGACGTTATCTTGCAGTATGTTATTAGCTAACGTTAATTGTTCTGTTCTTCATGTGGCTTATCCAAAATATATGAAGCCCTTCGCAAATTAGCACAACTTAATTGAAGAGTAACGAATCTTTAAGCAAAACAGCATAATCAAACGTGTTTTCATTAAAGTAAAGTTACGTTACCTGTTGACTGGTGAGCTGGAGCGTAGTCTGTTGGAATGACCTTTCAACAGTTTCGACTTTATTCTCGTAATATTATGACTTTATTCTCGTAACATTACGACTTTATTCTCATAATTATGACTTTATTCTCGTATTATTACGACTTTATTCTCGTAATTATTACTTTATTCTCGTATTATTACGACTTTATTCTCGAAATCTGTTTTTTTCTTCTGAGTGTGGCCCTAATACTCCGTTGTACATTTGTGTTGTGTAAAATGGGGGAAATATAAAGTTAGCAAATCCCCATGTCCTCCTCAGAGGACATTCATAAAAACATTTAGTTTTAGGTCAAATCATTATTACACTGCTCTGAAAACTCACTAAACTAACTCCTAAGATGTTCCCTTACTATAATGAATTAAAAATATTGAACTCACAACACTGGTAATTACAAAATTACAAACTTACCATTTCTCTTTCTATAATAGTGCTTGTGTTGATGGACGCCATTTTGAAATACAATGAAATTATCTTTTTCAAAGCCACACCCCCACATATGTCATATGTTTGAAAAGCCGCAGATGTCCTCTGTGGAGTACAATTGGACTTAATGCTGTTGCATGTATAACCTCAAAGTAATGGACCAAAACCCAATGTGCTCCACAGAGGACAAAAATGAATGGGTGGGTCTCTGGAGGTTAAAGGACTGGATCCTTGTTGCCTGTGTCTTGAGGAATAAAACCATACATACATTTAATGCTGAACAAGTTTAACAGGGGAACAACTTGTAACAGAATATGTCTGAATTTGAACATTTATAGAACGTTTTCAACGGACCCTTTGACATGCTTACACACACACACACACAAAAAAGGTAAAGAAAAAAAGTGAATGAACATTTGAAAACTATTCTAAATGTGTAGTTGGTCTGATGGATGCTTTCACCAACCCACCTGAAATCTTTTTAGATATCAATGATGTACTTAAATATATTGGCCTGGAAATCCTATACCTGCACTGATTATTGACAAGGCAATATTCCAAACAACATAAAAAAGTAATGATAATGAGCTTCGTGGGTATTGTGTGCAATGGCTGCAAATAATTGTATTTATGGGATCCTATCCTGGGCTGTTGATAACCTTTTCCCATGGAACCCCTAAAAGAGAAGCCACGTACCACCTATAGAGAGTATTTACAGCAGTATATCATCCAGCAAATATTAAACGTGGTGATCTTGTTTTCATCTTACACTACAAACGACACTAAAGAGAAGCACATTTTAAAGAATTCAATCTAGGAACCATTTTCACCAAAAGAAAATTGTTTTGTTTTTAGGACCTCACAGAAGCTCAAAACAGCATAAAGAATGCTGATTACATTAAGTTAAACTGTTATCGCCTCAATACTATTACCTCTAACTCCCAGGGTGATTTCCTGTTAATAGAAAGGCGTGTAGCCCTTTATACTCGTGTGTGTGTGTGTGTGTGTGTGTGTGTGTGTGTGTGTGTGTGTGTGTGTGTGTGTGTGTGTGTGTGTGTGTGTGTGTGTGTGTGTGTGTGTGTGTTTGTTTGGGCGACCATGTAAAGCATGCCTACTGCTGGGTGTTTTTTTGCACATATTTGACATCTATATTATTTCCTGACCACAGGGTCGGCCTACAAAATACCAATATACCATTAGGTTCTGTGTTAATTATAAAAGTTAGATTATTTTCTGCTTTTGATAAGTAGCGGTCTAATGGGGTAATGGGTAATTGGGGATTTGTGTCGTTGACATGCTTTGGAGAAATGAGCTCGGATGTAATGACTTGACAGGTGAACTTGCCAATGTAGTGTAGTGCATCAGAAATGACCTTATCAAGGTTCAACATTTTATAAATCCACAAGAAATAACTGTTCATTATAAGTTTAATTTGACACTCCAGTGGTCTGTGTCCTGGTGAACTTCTCATTAAGGAATCATAATTAATCATACAGTAGTGTCTGTGTGTGTGTGTGTGTGTGTGTGTGTGTGTGTGTGTGTGTGTGTGTGTGTGTGTGTGTGTGTGTGTGTGTGTGTGTGTGTGTGTCTTAGTTATAATATTTCCCAAATAAGTAATCTTCTTTTTAATGCCACTGTATAAGTGTTTACCTAAACAAAGGTCTCCTGGGTGTTGTTAGGAAGGGGAGTCACGTTACAGGAGATGGTTTTCTGATTTCTGCTCAGCTCATTTGTTCCAGCCTCAGTGAAACACACACATTGACTTGAGCGCTGTCATTCAGGCATCAGCGTGGGGGG
>NW_011362869.1:0-1151 GCF_000735185.1 Notothenia coriiceps | reverse complement strand
GGGTGCAGGGGTGGAAGGTAACATGAACAGCTGAAAGAAGAGATGCTCAAGAACTGTCGACTCATCGCTGGATTCCTGCTCACTTCTTCCAAGACTTCAAAGCAGAAATACTCGTCACCATACAGTTGTGTCGAGTGAATTGTCAATTAGTGGATTTTTTGTATTCAGCGGGGTGTTGCATTGTACTGCAACAAATATTAATATAATAACTCTGATCTTAAAAGAAAAGCATCTCAATGTTAGCGTTACAGTATGTGTATCTGAACAGTGCTTTTGTGTAAAATGACGAGATAGTATATCACACTGATTTACTATCTTTAACACTCAACTGTCTTGATTTCATTGGGATAGTTAGTATCAGCTTTCCAGAGAGTCTGTGTCCTATATCAGAAAACATTATTAAAACAATCAAAACACATAAAACAGTAGCATCTGCACAGGCAGTTTTGATCGGTGATCAACGGAACTAGTGTCCAGATTTCAGAAAGTCTTTAGACCAAAATCCTACATTGTGGCATTACAACACTGATGGCTGCTCTTTCTATGTGTTCATCTTTTTATATGGCTGACCTTGTGTAGCAATAAGACTCCAGTGATGGAGCTGACCGAAACACATCTCCCTGCTGGCAATTGCCTGCTGGGAGATGGCAAATAGCACAGATGCTATTAATCCTATCTTTAACACCACCAAAAACAGTATTTTGAAGAATGCTTGCAGCGCTTTGCGGCCATGTTATGGTCTTGTGGTGCGGCCTATCATGACATATGCAGCTCTGTTGAGCAGAAACAAATAGCCAGTGGTGTAAAGTAATTGAGTACACTGTAAAATATTACCATGATTTCACAATATTTAGCTGTAATATTTTACAATAAATTACTGTTTTACCACTTTACAGTCTTACCTGTAATGCTCACAATATAATACTGTAATTTTGAATTTCACAGTTAAATCAATACAGGCAGAGTTAATTACTGTGAATGTACAGGATAAATGATTACCAGGATTTCACAACATGTTACTGTATTATTTCATTGTAAAATACTGTATTCAGACCACCCTCTGTGATAACACAAGAAATGAAGGGATTTTCTTGCTCTTGCTTGGCTTTAAATACTAACTTATTTCTTTGGTGCAGGTTTCACTTAAATTG
>NW_011362868.1:0-3586 GCF_000735185.1 Notothenia coriiceps | reverse complement strand
CTAATGGTTACACAAGACAAAACATCGTGATGACATCATCAAGTGGCCAAAATCTGATCAGCTCATTTTCAGACAGGTTTTTATAGAAATGGATCAAAAAGAGAGAGAATCTTTGTTCCTGAAACTTTCAGAGTCTCTTTAGGCAGAGGGGACACATGTTGATGTAGAAGAGACATGGAGAAGAGGGGACACATGTTGATGTAGAAGAGACATGGAGAAGAGGGGACACATGTTGATGTAGAAGAGACATGAAGAAGAGGGGACACATGTTGATGTAGAAGAGACATGAAGAAGAGGGGACACATGTTGATGTAGAAGAGACATGAAGAAGAGGGGACACATGTTGATGTAGAAGAGACATGAGGAAGAGGGGACACATGTTGATGTAGAAGGGACATGAAGAAGTGGATTTTTCATCATTGGTTATCTTTAAGTAAAACAAATACATCAGAGATAGTGTGCAAAAATTACAGATGTGCAATAAATGCAATGCAATTATGATTATCATACTTATATGTATTGTGTTTAATGTACACATGTTCACATATTTATTGTTCGAATGTATTGAAGTACAAACGGCACCATTTTTGTTTAATTTCTTATGATTTTAAATAATGTATTTTATTGTATTTAATTAATTATTATTTATTTATTTTAGCATTGTGTTGTTGTTGCATTATTCAGATTATTTTTAAGAATATTTAGCATTTTTAAAACCCATATAAATAACTCTGTCTATCTGCAGAATAGTCCTCTCTTTTTTTTTGCTAATCTATAAATAATGACACTTTTCTGACAGCACCTGAAAGCCTCATCACGGGCTCGCGGCTGACACCGGTGACAACTCCTTATATGGTGCACGGATGACGTCACCACAACTGTAACTGGGCCCTAAAAGGGGAGAAAGGGGAGGGAGGGTTTGCGGTTGCGCGTTCACGTCATGGCTTTTCCTCTGAGCGCGCGCGACCCCACGGGAGTTTACAACCGGATGGACCATATATGGAGTGTGAGAGTGCGAGTGTGTGACGTAGTGTTTGTGTGAGAGAGAAAGAGGAAGAGCAGAAACTCCCGTGAAACGTTTATTTGTCCCACGTAGATTCTTGTAACTGCTGACTGACTTTATTTATTACCAGAATGTAAACACTGACATTAACTCACTTTATTTTGGATCCACTTCTCACAATCAGTCGCTTTAATACGGTTCACTAAAACACTTCCTCAGACAGTGAGCTGGCAATCTGTCAAACACTTCCTCTTGTCGTGATAAAGGTTAGACAGAAATGTCACTAAGTTGTGTTAAATATCGATATAAAATGTGGTTTTAGATTATAAAATGTACCTTTTCTTCAACTTTCAGTATAGAAATCTGATAATAACAACATTTGTGTACACTATGTTTTAAAGACACGTAGTAGTAGTAGTAAATGTGTTTCTAATACACTGCATGTTTGCATGTCTGTAACAAATCATAGTATTTCCTGGAATAAAATGAGCTATATTTAATGTTTTGCACGCATGCTTTCTTATAAGTATCTAGATGTAACTCTCATTTCATGATTTTAGTACCAGAAGACATGTATGGTGATTTGCATGTTTAGACCTCTGAGAAAAAGGATTTCATGCAATTAAAATATTGAATAATGATCAAATATAGAGTGTAACCCTCCAGGATTGGCTTTAGTAAATTAGATATTTGTATCTAATGGGATGCGAGAAACGACTTGCAGCAGAATCAGGATTCTAAATAAAAAAAATAAAAACTCAACTGTGAGAAAAACTGTAGACGTAACAGATGGTGTGTGTGTGTGTGTGTGTGTGTGTGTGTGTGTGTGTGTGTGTGTGTGTGTGTGTGTGTGTGTGTGTGTGTGTGTGGTAGCTACATCAGGTGTGGGCGGCGCCTGTTTGTCACTTGCTGAGGAATGAAGTCCATGTTACGTCAAAGAGGAAATAAAAGGCCACCCAGCTACAAGTTCTCTCTCATTTCTGAGAGTACAACAACTGGTGAACATCTGAAGTCTGAGCTTAGGAACTAGAAACTATAAAGTCTAACTCAGGACAGATACGATTTATCTGTTCGTTACTAAAAAAAGAAAGTAACCAAAACTAACCGTGCGTAATTACGCGGCGTAAAAACTAGAAGAATGATTGCCACAACCGCTATGGAAGTGAACGCCGAAGCCAGACGGATCCTGGCCGTGTCGATAAGCAAGCTGTACGCCTCCAGGAGCCAGAGAGGCGGGCTGAGACTGCACCGGAGCCTCCTGCTCTCCCTGGTCATGAGGTCTGCCCGGGACATCTACCACTCCTCCCGGGAGATTGAGATGCCGTGCGCCGCGCAACCGACTCCGGAACCGATGGAGACGAGCTCCAGCAGCCCAGCGGGGGAACAGATTGTTCCGGAGTCTCAGCCGGAGCTCCAGACCTCAGAGGAGTCGGAAAGCGGAGACGAAGGGTGTGAGGAGGGTGATATCACAGAGGACAAAGAGAACATGAGCCCCACCAAGCAGTCCAGGAAACGCCGGGGAAAAGCAGCGGCGGCGCCAGACTTCCTGCCCATTAAGAGGGCGAGGCTGGAGCCCGGGGAGGAGAGGCACGCGGCTCCACACTGCCGAGGAGCGGAGTCTCTGAGCGCGTTGTCTCTGAATCTAAACCGGGCGATAGCTGCCTTCTGAGGGGACAAAACAACCTCCTATGTAATGGAGTGATTCTGAACTTTACGTAACCGAAAAAGGGCTGGTTTGACCCCCTTTTACGCACCGAGGAGCTGAGCGACACCGCCGGTCCCGGGACTGAAGGATTACCCGGGCCACAGTGCGAGCTCTCCGGCTGCTGAAGGAGCCCCGGAGAGGCAGAGGAACCAGGCCTGATGGAGCACAGGCTGGGAAAAGTTAGAGGAAGAAACTTAAAGGGTTTTTTATTCTTTGTTTCCTGGTGATTCACACTTAGCATGAGTCCAAACAAGAGACTGGCGCTGACTCAAAGTGTGTGAATGAGTGAATCAGCACATGAGTCACAGAAGAAGAAATGAACTCATAAGACTTTTGGGGAATTTCCTGCCAAACAACTCAAACAGGAAGGACTTACACACACATACAAACACATTCAAATGCTGCTGTGGACTTTTGGTAGATCGATACTACTGCTGTGGGACTTTCCTGTGATCACGTGGTGCTTTGAGAGCAACAGCACGAGCTGTCTGGAGAAGAGATGTAAAGTCACTGAAATGTTAATGTGTCATATCAGACATGTGAACGATAATATTACCTCACATTCAAAGCTGCTTTTTTTACCTGAATGATGAATTCATTTTGTGTAAATATTTGAAATAAACACATTCAAAGGTACTCAGTTGTCCTGCTCTGTTTATTAAGATATATATTATTATTTAATGTGAAGCATTTAAACATAATTTAATTTGTGGACCCTTTTAAAAAAAATACAGAATGTCAACATGTTTCCTAATCAAGAGCCTTAAGTTAAAAGCATATTTAAAATAAAAGTTCCACTGTTATGAGGTAGTATTTAAAGAGGATGAATCTTTATTTACCCATAGGGGGAAATCCAGGTTTTCACTTATATGTTTTAA
>NW_011362867.1:0-3132 GCF_000735185.1 Notothenia coriiceps | reverse complement strand
TGTTTTTCAACAGTTGAGTAACTTTTTGCATTTTAAATAACTGTTTTGGATGTGTTCCGGTCAGGCTTTCGTCCAAACCACAGCACTGAGACTGCTCTTGTAAAGGTCTTCAATGACATCCACTTAAACACAGACAGTGGCAGAACTTCAGTGTTAGTATTATTAGATCTCAGTACTGCGTTTGACACTGTTGACCACAACATATTACTAGACCGACTGGAAAACTGGGTGGGACTTTCGGAAACAGTTCTACATTGGTTTGAATCCTACTTAAAGGACAGAAACAACTTTGTTTCTATAGGTAAATACTAGGGCCGGGACTTTAACGCGTTAATTAAGATTAATTAATTACACAAAAATTAACGCGTTAAAAAAATTAACGCTATTTTAATCGCACTTATTTTTGCACCGCGGAACGTTTCTCACTGGATGAGTTTCAGGGGTACCGATTATACTGGAGCACCAACTAACGCTCATGACTTCAAACAACAACAAACCACAGTGAACAATAGTCAAACATGAACGAAGAAGCTGATGTGACCGCTTTGGTTGGCCCCGTGGATGGGACATTTGTTTTAAAAAACGGACGGATGGAAGCATCGATAAGAGCACGGTTGTTTGCAAATTATGCAAAAAGGAATTTGTGTATCACCGCAGCACATCAAGCCTCAAGTATCACCTCAATGCAAAACATATAGCAGCTAGCGTGGAAGCTAGCGTGGACGTTAGCCCGACTCGGAGTACAAGGACCCACACCCAATTCGCGTTGATCAAACAGTGGCCTATGCAACAGAGAGATTTTATTTTTCATCAGGATATTGGAAGAATAGGAGGGATTGAGGTCAATCACTGGCACTTTTTTATTTTATTTTAAATGGTACACTTTATGTTGAACTATTTATTACGTTGTTGGTGCAACTGGCACTTTATGTTGAACTGTTTATTGTTTTGGCCAAGGTTATTGAGAGAGTTGGACTGAAATTGATTAGATTTTTTAAATCAACTGTTGGTAAATCAACAAAGTCTGTTATGGCCTCTGAAGCAACAGAGAGATGTTTTCTAATAGTCAGGGTTTCCAATGTTCTGAATGTACTTGAAAGTATTGTGTTTTACTTAAAAAACAAAGTGTTATAGTTTACAGAAGGTCTACCTACCTATAGGCTACCTGAATCTCCGAAATGTACTATATTCCTAAATATGCTATTGCTACACTTTATGGCAAAAATTGCACTTTTCTGTTGGTCTTGGTTAAGTACCTCCTTGAAAACAAATAAACAATGTTTTGTTGCTTAAGCTTATGTATTCAGTCATTATTCAATGGTATACTAAAATCCATGTGAAAAAAATTGCTTCTCACTGTTCTCAGGTCAAATATTTATATGTGATTAAAAATGCGATTCATTTCGATTAATTAATTACAAAGCCTCTAATTAATTAGATTAATTTTTTTAATCGAGTCCCGGCCCTAGAAATTGTATCTACTTTTCTTTTTTTTTTAAACGGATAATAACGTCATACCAACAAGTACAAAAATATCTCACTTACTCAACCGTGAGAAAAAGTTTCTATCCAACCAATTCAACGCACAAAACGTTGGAAAGCTCTCACTGGTCTAACTTTTGAAACCGTATGTTGATTTCTGAACGGAAAGGACTTAAAAGGTGGTTGACATCCACCTGGAACCATGTTTTTATATTCACTCACCTAATCATTTGGATTGTCAATGTTGTGAATTTTTAATTTTTTATTCGATCTGGAAAAAGGGATCCCTTCTATGTTGCTACGTCTGATGTTCCTTCCATTTTCTTTCTGTTAATTGTGGCGTTTCTCTGGGGAGTTGCTCCTTGTGCACAGCCAGGGTCTTAGTACAGAGGGTGTCATATGTTGTACACACAGTTAAAACCCCTGAGACAAATGCATAATTTGTGATATTGGGCTATTTCGAAAACATTTGATTGATTTATCCGATTGACTTTAGGAAGGGATCTCTCTAAGGCCAGTGCAAACAGAAGATTCAACTGGTTCAATGTGAAGATAGACCCCCTGATTGTTGTTTTAAAAACAGAAATAAATGGAGAAACTATCCTTTAAAATGCAATATTACCTTGTCCAGGGGGGGTGAGGCACACAGCCTGACTCAGTGCTGATAGGACGCTCTGCTCAGCCAGGCCGATCCTCAGCTTCCCAGCCAGGGACCTGCCAATCAAAACCACAAGACCCACAGCTGTAAGTGCCGACGCCCATTAAACACCTGCTGCCAAAGACTGCATGCTTGAACATTCACACTAGGAGTAAAGGAAGCATCTGTGCATCTATATGGACTGTGGTGACACACACACACACACACACACACACACACACACACACACACACACACACACACACACACACACACACACACACACACACACACACACACACACACACACACACACACACACACACACACACACACACACACACACACACACACACACACACACACACACACACACACACACACACACACGTCCGTCTGTCTGTCTGTCCCTGTGCAAATTATTTGTAATAAATAAATAAAATAATTATATATCAAAGAAACCTTATAATTATTGGTTGCAAGCCATAAAAGTAGTTATTTTAGTCTGGATTTAGGTACAAAAAGGATCAGGTTTCGATACAACTTGGTTACTTTGGTCGATTGTTGTCAATATATAATAATAATAATATATATTCTGCATTAATAATTCAACACTTCTGGACAGTGAACGGTTTGTAATGACAGGAACCATGTGTGGCTTGCCTTCATCCTGTAATCTATCTTCTCCTTGTATGTCCGGGGGGATGATAAGGAGACGGTGGAGGGACGGGGGGGGGCGTCTCCTTATCATTTGTTCTTTCTTAATAGGGACTGCTGCTTCACTACAATGAGATTTATTTTTCAGTACCATCTTCTGCACAATGTTCTTTCACATGACACACACTTTTTTGATTAATCAAATGCCACACACGCAGATACTCACACTTATAAACACACACACATGTCCGTCTGTCCGTGTGAGTGAGTGAGTGAGTGAGTGAGTGAGTGAGTGAGTGAGTGAGTGAGTGAGTGAGTGAGTGAGTGAGTGAGTGAGTGAGTGAGTGAGTGAGTGA
>NW_011362866.1:58540-64973 GCF_000735185.1 Notothenia coriiceps | reverse complement strand
TTACCTCGAGGGCCGTACCAAATGGTCTCGCGGTCCATATACGGCCCGGAGGCCGGAGGTTCCCCACCCCTGGTCTAGACTGATGATCTTTTGATGATTTTTCAATTTAGTACTACTCACTTAACCATGTAACAAATAAAACAATTGACCAAGCAATTTAGTCAATATACTGTCAAACAATACAACAATGTGTTGTTCAGCTCAAGTGTTCTCTCTTGCTTTGACTACCACATGTGGTTGTTGTTGTTGCACTGCTTATGTTTTGTGTCATCCTGCTAGAAACCCCTTGAAATGGGACAAAACTGTTGTTTTATTTTGCCCTTTTAAATATTCTACATTTATACTTTCATAATGTAGAGTGTACTCTTCAATTGAAAAATGAAATATGAGACTCATTTTCAGGCAGTCATTATTGTGGTGATGAGTTTACTGTATATCGAATGGTGATGCCTCTGTAATGCATCAAATCCAACTGTGAATTTTATGAATCATTAGGGCCCAAATAGCTTCATGTCCTACATTTGCCACTTGTGGGTTATTACATCTCTCACTTGAGATCCTAACATGGATGCTCATCCTAGTTTTATGGCACACTTTGATCACATCTTGTGTATTGGCAAATGTACCATGGAGTTGACAGGAACGAGCAACATGCATGTAAGACCTCAGTGCTTTGGTCGTGCGCAGTCAGCAGAAGTGCACAGATGACGCACTCGTTCATTTCAGAAAACGCTCGATGCAGACAAATGGAGCAACGGCTCAGCGGCCGCTGTCATTCATTTTGCTTGTCATTGTCAACCTATTCTTCTCAGGTTCTCATCTAATTACAACACACACACACACACACACACACACACACACACACACACACACACACACACACACACACACACACACACACACACACACACACACACACTGGCTGTATCAGAATTGATGCAGAACATTACATGAAGGTCAAACAGTGAGATGTCTTATCAGGCTGGGCTTAAATGGCACATAACTCTATGCTTCAAAAATTGAAGAAATGTGACAAATTCACCTAGCTTATGTAGATTAAATGTTGCCTGTGATGAACAATGATTCAATTTTTGCATTTTCGCATGGCCTGGAATCCACATTTTAATTAAAAATACTTTAGCAGTGCAGACAAGCAAACCTATCCTTTTCAGAGATGGAAAACATGTAATTCTAGTTGTGTATTGACTTGATTATCCACTATTGACACTTAAAATTCTGTAACACTGTTGCATTACTGATGATGACATTTGTCCGTTTGCAGTAGTAAAGTAATTCCCTATTTATGATTTTAGAGAACCAATCAGGACTTTGCATGTTTTAGCTTGCACTCTTCTTTCATTGGAAGGATGTCAGCACATCATAGCTTTTCCCCGTGTTTTATTTTACTGAAAAGCTTCTTCCCTCAAGGGAATCTCTGTCCAAGCCATTACCAGTTTTGGCGAGAATACAGTTATTTAAGTACATAGACAGTCAGATGTTCTGTGTGCACTTTAGGTGCAGAAATCATGCTGACTGTTAGAAAAAAAGATTAGAAAACGGTATTTAGACACTTTGTCAGACGATCCACATGGTTGCTATTAGCTAATAGAGGTATGAGGTACAGATAGATCATAACTGACAGTTGGAACCATAACACTATTAGAAGGCTCACCTAATGGCAATTTTGTCAAAACAGAGTAAAAGCAATTTTTTGCTTACGGAAACACAAATTCAGTAGCTGACCATGTGTTGATTTTAGCAGTGAGGACCCTCATTTCCACTAGCTGGGTGTGAAGCGTGAAGCGCAACAGTGAATGGCGGAAAAGTGCATGCCTTGCACTCCGTCTGCCCCGCTGATACGGCAGATGGATAGGATTTTGGGGGGCGGGGGCGGGACACTTTGGCAGTGAGGGACAGAGATGACAGCTCTTCGTCCGTGGAGGGCTACCAAGGCCCTTGGCTCTGAGCACCTAGCGTGTCCTCCTGACAGAGCCTTGATGCCATCATAGTGTATTAGCGTTGACGGCATGTTACGATGGACCTCATGGTCAAGCAATGAATAAGTAAGGGCAGAATATAAAGATGGTACACTTGAGTAAACAGGATTCAGTCTAATGCCAATCTAGAGTCCTATTCCTCCTTATCTATATTACTTTTTCACTAAATCTCCACTTAGTTTACACATAACCTTTACAGGTTAAGTGGCAAAATGCCGTCTGGCCTTTGGCATGTGCTTTAAACATAGACTAGCTAGAGAGCCTTTACAGCTTGTGTGGGAGATGTTTTCCAAGATGCCGTGATTTGATTAAACCCGAATGCATGACACAAATGAGGACAAGTGACTCTAATAAAGTCATGCAATGCAATAATTCAGTCACTGAATTAGAGCAAGGCTTAAAAAGAGTTCTGTTTTCACAACTACTGTAGAACAAATTAAAGACTTAAGTATGAGGCAACTTACTGTAAATAATATACTCTCAGGGCACTAGCTACTGCTTGTCAAATTCTGAATTATGGGACAAGCGTTTAATATGGTAAAACTGTTAAGAAGGGTGTTAAATATCTTTAAAGAGGCAATAAATGACATTCAAAGCATATCTATGATTCAGAGGATTTGACGGGATTGTAACCCAGCGTGGAGATGGCTGACCGTGCGGCTAGCATGGAGATGGCTGACCCAGTGCTAGCATGGAGATGGCTGAGCCAGCGGCTAGCATGGAGATGGCCGAGCCAGCGGCTAGCATGGAGATGGCCGAGCCAGCGGCTAGCATGGAGATGGCTGAGCCAGCGGCTAGCTTGGAGATGACTGACCCAGCGGCTAGCTTGGAGATGGCTGACCCAGCGGCTAGCATGGAGGTGGCTGACCCAGCGGCTAGCATGGAGATGGCTGACCCAGCGGCTAGCATGGAGATGGCAGACCCAGCGGCTAGCAGCTAACAGTGCTAACTTGATTTCTACTCAGTATGCCATTTCTCTATTGACTTTTGAACTTGCTTTTAATGGAATGTCCAAACAGTGACTGAGATGATAAGTTGTAGCCTTTTTCATGTTTATATATAAATATGGAGTATTATAATATAAATGACCCAATACGCCATTGCACATTACCAGCATTCATCAGACTCTCCATAAGTATGTTTCAAGGTTACACAGCGTAGTGCAGAGCTGTCAAATTGGCCTAACTGCAGTCAGACAGTAATGGAATATCTCAGCGTGAGGCTACAGGATTGTTTAGGTGGTGCAAGGAGGGGAACTCATTTGGCTGTAATAAATGGAATTTATTGTATATTTAATGTTTATGGACACTCGATAAAAGGCTGCTTTCCATTTCAACAAGGTCTATAGCTTATGTTCCAATGCAGCACATCCATGGGTGTGGTAGGTCCTCATAATAAATCACTATATTTATGTTTTTATTTATAGAGACAGTTTTATAAGCAGAGAAAATTCCCTCAAACCTTAAATATCATAGCCTTTTTGGTTATTTGCTAGATGGAGTTATATTAAGAGAAAAACAAAATACAAATGTGAGTTCACAAAACACAACCTTCAATATTAAATACACATTCAAATAAATGTGTCAAAGAAGGACATCAAATCCTGAAGGATAGCCCCTCATCATCCATTACTACAGGCCTGATCAGATTCAGAAACTTGGATTTAAAGGGATCCTAGTTTTGATGCATTGCAAGTTATGCGGATAAAGAGGAAAGCTGCCTGTCCAAAGGAGGTTTTATGAAAGAACATTTTACAATCCCCCATAGATCAACCTGGAATACGTAAGCAAGAAATGCCATGGCCCTGAACACCTCAGGAAATCCTGACCATGTGAGTTTTCATTTATACATTTAACGATATTATTGAAACCTAACGTAAATAATGTCTTCTTGCCATGGCAATAGTGAGATATGACCTACTCCCAAGCAAAATATGTTAATACATGGTTACATATCATGTGGAAAAGTCCTAGAGTCTGAGAAAAAAGCTCTAAATTCACAAATCTTATATGAATATATTGGCCATAATTAATATTAACAACAATTTGTGGACTATTTCAATTCTCTTACACAGCATTTATCCCCTTGCAAAGTAGAGATGTATTGGAGTGATGGCACTTTAGCAGAGAAGTCACCCCCTCCATATGTGTGATGTTTACTCTTTACTTCTGAACTCGATTAGTGTCAGCACCGAGTCATTATGCCTCACAACTTGATTTTGGGAACTCCTTGGTTATAGTTCAAAAATGTTCCTTCCCTGCCACCCTTTGTTTTTACCGACCAGGGAGGGTCAAGAGAACCCTAAAGACATAGCAAGGTGAGATCCGTGCTGCAGCTCCCCTAACAGAGCAATGATTCATGAGGCTGGCTCTCCTGTCCCTGGGGCTGGGAGGAATAGCTGGCATTATCTTCTGCAAATGGGTTTGAAAATGCTCTTGGCCAGGTTGACCAGGGCTCTGATTTATAGCTCACGATGTGCTGAGCGGTTAGGCTCTCTTTCCCTGCATAGCTATGAGCCCCCACCACCACTGCATGTACCAACACGCACCCACATGTATACTCACACCTCCTCATTTCAGTGCTCCGATATGTGCGTCTTCACTTTAAGTTTACCACTGTGGCCATGTATTTAAAAGAGAAAATGATCATTTGTGACACCGAAGTTGCAGAGTGAAAGAAGTAGCCTATTGTTCTTATTAATACGTCAACAGAAGGGTACACAGTTTTTCCACCTTTATCTTTCTTTGTCAAAGCCATATAGAGATATGAGCCTTATCCTTGACATGAAGTAGGAACTACTGTCAAAGAAATAGAAATTGCCTCCTGAAAATTGTTCCTTTTATCTTGAATCTGAAGATAAAACTCTTCTCTTCTGAAATAGTGTGGTTAAGCCCTTTTGGATAGCTGAGACTTAAGGAAGGCTGCTGATTGCTTTGACTGTCTTCCTCCCTAATAAGCTTTATATCCATGTCTGAGCTTTGGAGTCTCCTATCTGTTCTGAAGTTCTACTTTCAGCCACGCTATGGTGCCTACAATATTTGAGATGATTAGTTGACAGAGAAAACTGAAAATGTTTGAAAAAGCTTGAGTCACTTGACATGGTGGAGCTTTATTTAAAGCCTTCAATTGTCACAAAGCAATTAACATGGCAAACAACTTCACAGAGCCCCTCAGAAGGGCTAAGAATGTTCTAGTCCTTTTTAAATCAGAAAAACTCCTGTCTTATTCCCACGCCCGTTCGTCTGCATTACACGGAAATGTCTTCACACGCAAGCAGGCGTTACTCTCATTATTAAGTCAACAAGGATTATTAACTGACGGTAAGTGAAATAACGGAATAACCAGTATGTTTTCACATCAAGCATGTCCTTTCCTGCTATTCTGCTTAACCTTTTCTACTCAGAATTGCAATGCTTGGAAGAACCAGGGGGTGGGAAAGTCAGTCTGCAAACAAGGCTTGCACAAACCGGATTTGACTTACTTTGTGAAGCGTTTGAAATGCGAACTGACAGCTAATGTTTTAGCCAACATCACCTGCTTACTCCTAGTGTTGCAGTCTTCCCCATTAGAACATTCCCAGTCCCGTCTCTCCACTGTTACGTAAGATCCACACAAAGGCAGAGCTTTCGTCTCCTCTCTCCGAGGAATCACTAGAACTCTTTAGAGGAGCAGCAGCAGTTGCTTTGGGTTTTAATGAGGGACATCTAAAGTCTGTACGTCTCAAAGGTCTCCACATGGTGTCTTTCCAAGATATCATCCATCTTCCAAAGCCCATATCCCAGTCTCCCCATCCATCAGAACATCACCTTTTCCAAGCTGGATGCTAATGTTTCTAAATGGTGTACTTACAAGTGGATTATTTAAAAGGCTAGATGTCAGAACGATCTTTATCTGGCGGCCTGGCAGCTTGACTCAGACTCACTCTGCTTCCTGTCTCTGCATGTTGAGTAGCTTGTTTTTCTGCACTCTCCTTGCTTTTCTATGTAGTATTCTGTGCTCATCTCAGGTGATTTGAGCCAAGTTAAAGACATCCCATAGCATGGTTAAATCTTTTCTTGTCTTTCTTGTCTTTTTTTTTCTTGTAAGAAAGTGAATAGACAAGACCTTGTGTTTTAGGCATGATATGGAGAATATGAGGATAATCCACCATTCTGAATACTATCTTCCATTTCATTAAAATAAGGATTTTAATCACTTAACCCTTTGATGTTAGGCAATTTTCTTTTGGCAACTTCACCTTTGGTTACGTTGTTGTGGAGATAAGGCCAACCGAGGCTTGAAAAGGGTATTTATTCAGCGATATCCAGTAGGGGTGTAACGGTTCTCAAACATTTCGGTTCGGTACGTACCTCGGTTTTTAGGTCACGGTTCGGTACGTTTTCAGTACAGCAGAAAAAATGATCACAAAACATAAAACATTTTTGGGGGGTTTTTAA
>NW_011362866.1:42586-58486 GCF_000735185.1 Notothenia coriiceps | reverse complement strand
AAATATAATGAAATAAACATTAAGGTGCAGCATTTCGATGAACTGAAATAATCTGTACTAGAACTGTACTGTACTAGTTTGACATTAGGACTTGCTTGCTTGTCATTGTATTTTCATGTTTTTTTAAAGAAAAATGTACTTGTCCACATTGTTTGCCGGAAGGGCAGATCTGCTGGCACTAATAATGTCTCATGCTGTGGAGAACACCCTCTCGCTAGGGACATAGGTAGCAGATACAGTACAGCCAGGTAGCGCTTTGCTAACATGGCACTGGACTTTTTGCGAGTGGTGGAGGCTTAAATGTTAGCGGGAGTTGGGTTTGCACTTCAGTCATTTTTCTTTTGGTACCGGTGATATTCACGTTCGGGTGATGCCTTTTAAAATGAGTGTGCAAGTTTGATGTATTGCCAGCCGCGTAATCAATTTTAGTTGAACAATGCCGACAAACAGCTTTGGTTCGGTCCACCTGTCTTTGTACGTAACTGCGAAACCAAAATGTTCCCAAACTGGGATGCTGGAGGATTTTTGAGCTCAACTTTATCTGCGTTCGCCATTTCGACAGTTCCCCAAACTACTGACTACATTTGAAAGCATTGACGTATTGATAAATAAATAGCGATAAATGTTTATACAATTTGCTAAGACTCCCCAAAAATATGCAGCAGCACGGCCAAAAGGCATTTCACACTTTGTTTGCTACACGTCTTATCTCTACGTTTGTACCTGCACAAAGCAGTCAGGCACTTTGATCTGATCTGATGTAATGTGCAGGCATACTTTATCTGCTTAAAGAATCACCACAACCAAACAAACATCAAAGTTCAGTCCAGCAAGTTGGTTAATGAGTAAGATTATTTTTAATTGAAAATGTAATAATAATTTCTCTCTTCCTGAGCTAAAACCGTTGGATTATATCTCTAAGAATTGAAGAACCTCTGCAACACACTAAACATTCATACTACAACTTTAAAGAGTATATTTTGTGTAGATTTTGAGCTGATTTTGAATAGGTCATAAAACAACAGCATACATAACAAGTACTGGTTACAAGTTTAAATAACCACAGAAGTCCACAGAAAAGTAGTTCATGAGTGGGATCCTTTGATGTGGGGTTGGATCAGATCTGATAGATAGAATGTCCTAGATGATACAGCTCGGGAGTGCAAACATAACTTCAAGTGGGTCTAATTTAAGATCAGAAAAGCATTTTAAATATCTTTGACAGCTGCGTAGCTCTGCAATACCAAACTATAGCCATCATTACTGCTATCCTTTGATGGTTTCATATTATATTTCATATACAGTATTTGGTTTTATATCAAGTTTAATAAGTTAGGAGTATCAGTCTTCCGTGGGAATGCCTCCAAACTGCTGGCAAGTAGTTTTGGACAGGATTTTGGACAATGATGAACAAAATCTTTAGGGTTATATAAGGCAGAAAGTACCAGTAAAGCAAATAGCCCCTAACAGTTCTGCTTTCTTTGATCGCCAATGAATGCCAACAATCATCAGTTATTGTACCTGCAGGCTTATAGTTGTGCATGCATTGTGTTATGGTTGCAGGATATTAATGGGGAGCAATTGGACAGCTTGACAGCTAGTGTAACTTAAGCAAAACATTCATTGAAAATGGATAGTGTTTTATATCGATCCATCAAACTTGGCAGTATTGGCCCTGATTCCAGGTCAGGAAAATCTGACTACATCAGAATTTGTCCGGAGTGGTCCGACCCTAATGGTTTGAGAGCTATGATGTAGCTGTTCCCTTGAGATTAGATCACCCTAGCAAGAAAGGGAACAAGATTACAGACACAGGGACATTCTGTCTTGGGGTTAATTCATTTAAGGTCCCGGTTTCGGTTGAGAGTCAACAATCTTGAGTCCTCTAAACTGCCAACAAACAAAAAATGATTTATAAGATGAGCAAAAATAATTTGTGGTCGTCTGCATATTCATTGCTGACTTGTCCCATTATTCAGTGGCTCATTTACATTTTAAGCAGCATATCATGGTCAAGGACTGTGTGTACTTCCTCCCATGATCCTCTGGAGCATTCCAATGAGTTTACTCTTTGAGCGTAGAGATGAGGATATTGATTAGAGACAGCCTGACCTGTGCTGGTGGCATGTGAGCATTCATTCAGCTCTTAAGCTTCCAAAGGACAAACCGTAGTGATTGACCTTGTTCAAAGTAAATTAAGACAACAAAAAACGTAAGCGTTTACTCTGTAATCAGCATTTAATATGCATTAATAACCTAATGGGGCTTGTCAGATCAATGGATTTAACGTTACTGTGAAGTTTTTAAGGAAACGCAGGCCTTTCAACTTCCTATTCGCCATGATGTCGTGCCAATTATCTGGCTCCCCTGAAGCTTTCATCTGCAGGATTATTTATCACAGATGTCATGTACGAGTAAATATTTGTCAATAATATGTCAATCTGTCTGAGTTGATAAATGTGGCATGTGTTGCTTTGGATGTTTGGCAATCTGAGTATTGACAACAAGTGTGACAGCCATGAACTGTGATATGTCTTAAAGGTTGGCAGCAGCGTTTCCGCCAGGGAGGCTCCTTGCCGTCATTTGATGCCCTTATTCAGCTCGGAACTCCCTGAACTCGAGCTGAGGGCGTCCAAAAAAACAAAACAATTTGAGATTTTATCGAGATTTTATCGCTTGAAATGACGAAAAGGAAAAAGGACAAGGACATCCCTCAGTTGGAGGGGCAAAGGAGTCTGGTGGGATTATTTTCGCCGCCAGCAAAGCGTGTTCCTGTGACGGAAAAACCAAAACACCGCCACACCTTCCAAGGACCATGCCAGGAGGGGTGTTCCTGTCGGCAGGGATACGTAAAGAGATAGTATCTATAAGGGACAGCTCAATTAAAAATGTGTGACACAACGTGACGTCCGCGCTCTCGGGGTGGACGCCCTCTCAGCACTGGTCTGGCGGAAACACTCGTTGGCAGTCAGATTATATCACACCATCCTCGTTATTTCTCCAAAATAACTTTGTGTAGATTGCTTTAAAATGTGGTTACATGCTAACATCTTTCTAAAAAGTCATGTTTTCAAAACTACAGAAAAACGGATGTCTTAAAGAAAATCTATATCTTTTACATGGGGGAATGAGACTGATAAATGATCCATTGATAAATTGGAAAATGCAATTACCAGCCTATTATTTTTCCACTAATGGAATTCCTGCAGGTAATTACAACAAATATTAGATATTGCACTGTACAGAAGGATATTTCCTACATGTGTTGACCAATTTCCGTGACTGAAGAACAATTTATTCAATTTCTTATTTCGATGTGCTAAATTGAATACAGTAGTTTTGTGAGTGCATCCCTCTTCGGTACTGCTAAGCACCCCAGGCTATAGAATGATGAATTCATTGTTGCTTCCCCTATTCTCGTGCATCTTTTATAACGGCGTTCAAAGACTCCACTGGTGTTTTTGCATGTTTTAACCCGTTCTGAAATGTGATCATACTGTGAGATGCAGCAGCCTTGTAGCAGCTGGACTTCATTTCATTCAACACAACAGTCTGTGTGGGGGCCGACACTTATGGGGTGGTATGTGGTGTGCTGATGTACTCCAACACCTGATCCTTCGGAAAACTTTTGTTGCTGTTCTGAAGCAACAAAGTTCCCATCATCAAGCAAAGCATTTGTTAAATTGCTTACCCTAATGCATGTTTTTTCCCCTTTGGGCTTTCTATCGACTTTCTGGCAAATGCAATTCAATGAAAAATGATGAGCATGGATTGGACAGTCAGGAAAATAAATGTTTCTGTCTTTACTGCAGTTGTATTTATAGTAATGTTCTGGTCCGTCTGATTGATCTTTACAATATTCTATGGTCTCAATACACATTAAGTGGGGATTATAATTAATAATGTTCAAATGCACACAATAGATTCGTATCAGCATGTTGATGCATTTCTAGTTTTGAATTCAAAAGCCTCACCACACAGCTAAGCTCGCAGTTAAAGCACAAAAATGGCAGTAGACATTTTCTTTTTTGCTGTACACCATAATCATAAATGCATATTCCTTAGGGATGTCCCAATCAGCTTTTTTTGCTCCCGATCCGATTCCGATCATTTGATTTTGACAATCTGCCGATACCGATTTTTCCCGATCCGATCTTTATGCAATGCATTAAGAGAAAAAAAAGGTAACGGATAACGGCTGGTCATCCAACGTGATGAATTCAGCTATCTTGGCTGTTATTTGTTTGGCCTTTTCACTGTTCTGGGGCAGTTTCTCTTTCCTTTTAAAAGTCTCTGAAAGTGTTGGTTGTTTCAGTGCCGTTACCTGAGTGGCCGCTGTGTACTCGTCGTGTTGTTGTTGGTGTATGTTTCTCAGGTGGCGTATTAGATTGGTCGTGTTGAACGTAGCTCTTTTCTTTCCACCAAGCGGAACCTCCGCCTTGCAAACATTGCATCTGGCTGTTACACTGCCTTCCCTTTCAATTTTATAATACTTCCAAACTCCTGACATATTCTCTGTCCCGACTCCCGAGTCACCAGCCGAACGTAGCCTCTCGTTGGCTTACTGCTACTATTAGACACTGCGCCCTGCCCACTCTGTTGCCAGATTTGAGAGAAATAAGCAACCAGGTCTATGAGCCCAAAATAAGCAACACATACATGATGTTGTGTAATTTTAAACCAAAACTAAGGCCTCAGGATGACTTTAAGACGTGAACATGGTCATTTTTGTTTTGTAACATTAAATAAAATAATAAAAAATAAATCCTGATCCCCGATTTTTTTCTCCCGATTCCGATCTTTTGAAAATCACGTGATCGGCTCCGATCCCCGATCACGTGATCGGATCGGGACATCTCTAATATATATATATCCTATAATCATAGTGCATGTCACGATCTGTCTGTGTTGTGTTTTGTCTTGTCTTTTTCTGTCTTTGGTTTCCTGTTTTCTTTTGAAAAGTGTTCACCCCCTGTCTTGCCTGTTGCTTTCTGTCTGTTTTCCCTCCTACCTGATTACCCGATTGTGTTCACCTGGTGCCCCTGTGTTTTCTCCTCTCTCCTCACCTGTCTCTTGTTTGTTTGATTAGTCCTGTGTGCATTTAGGTTCTGTGTTTTCTGTTAGTCTTTGTGAGGTTCTTGTTTGTCTTTGACTGTGTCTCAGGGTAGTGTTCTGTTTTTGACATTTTGGCCTTGGAATAAAGGTATTTTTCTTTGAAATCTGCATTTGGGTCCTGCCTGCTTCACTCAACCCTGACAGTGCAGTAACAATAACACATCAAAACACCCACTTAACCGGTTGCATCAGTGTGAGATGTAACTCAGAAGTCATCATACTCAAGAAGCATTTTGTAAATCCGTCCTAATATATTCAAATATCAACTATAGAAATCCTGCAAAGCAGCAGTACCAAAGACACATTCCACATCATTTCTGTAAAGCTGTGAAATTAAACAGTGCCTCTACTGTGAGATACAAAATGCAAGGTTATCTCCGTCAATTACCAACGGGAGAGACCGACACTTCAGGGTTCACGCTGGATCTTAAAGAGCGCTGTGGCAGCCAGGGGCCCGGCGCTCAGTAGGTGTCTGTCCTGAGGCCCTCCCCCCCTCTGGTGCACTTCTAATGTGAGCATGTGTGTTTTCACATTAGCAAGAGCAACAGAGCTGCTGCCGTTTGACTGAGCTTTTTAACAGGCCGGCGCAATGTTTGTGTGTGATGCTGACACAAGAGGAGCAGTGAGAGCCTGTGAGGAGGACTGGATCCGGTTGCTCATGTCAAACAGACAGGAAGATGAGCATTATATTGCCTCACAGTCAGAAGTAGTGAATGGCAATTTTGCCCGAGGACACTCCAAATAATGCAGTATTCTGGCTGCTGTATATGTCATTAATCTTCATAATAAGGATTAGATCCACTAGCAGGGTTTGACAATAACAATTGCCCTGTCGCTCAGGGCCAGTTTTCGGTCTAATATTTGTCCAGAGATACATCTGTTATCTTTTCTCTCTTTGTCCACTCACTTATTTGGTCCTTTTCTCTTTACCAGTGAGATTGCACTCTAGATTCGTTGGAAGTATGCTTTTAAAAAACGGACCTTTCTACGAACTGGCTGAAATGTGTTAGGTCTTTGCATGAGTGCCTATTCTCCTCGTGCAAAGTGATTTTTTCTCCTAAACTCAGTAGACTTCTTGTTTGTTTTTGTTTTTTTATACAAAATGCAAGAGGAAAACTTAATACTGCTTGTGAATGATAAAATACCCTTTTTTGCGGCTATGTTTTTTTTTGTATTCAACNGTTGAAAACAACATTTAAGTCTGTAAAGGAAGCCAAGAGTGAATTTCAATTTCTTAGTTAGAACTTCAATGTGGTGTTTAAAGTTTATATTTCTGTCCAACCAAAAGCCCAGATATTTGTATGTATCGACAAACTCAACGGGGACGCCATCAAGGGTGTCAATGGAGAGGCAAGAGGACGCTGACTTGGGAGCAAAAAGCATTGCTTTGGTTTTCTTACTGTTCAATAGCAGTTTCAAATCAAGAAGCGCATGCTGTAGCGTGATAAAATCAGATTTTACCCTAATCCTATTTACAGGCAATGGACGTCCACTCTCGGGAGACGACCGACAGTGGTGCGGTTAGCCAAAGTGACAGACCTAATGTTAGACCTATTTACAGGCAATGGACGTCCACTCTCGGGAGACGACCGACAGTGGTGCGGTTAGCCAAAGTGACAGACCTAATGTTAGACCTATTTACAGGCAATGGACNTAATAAAAACCAATGCTGCATCCTACGCATACTAAGTGGGGACCATCCAGTTAGGCTATACAGTTTGCAATGATGAGTCCTACTGTATAGGGTGCATTTGATATATATTGCAGTGCAGCATGGTAGAGTGGGTCAAGTTTGGCCAAAACAGTGGGACAGGCAAATCTATAAATTGTATCACCGTAGTCAAGCTGGGACAGGAATAAGCCAGAGACCAACCTTTTACGGGAAGAAGTTGAAAAACAACATTTAAGTCTGTAAAGGAAGCCAAGAGTGAATTTCAATTTCTTAGTTAGAACTTCAATGTGGTGTTTAAAGTTTAGATTTCTGTCCAACCAAAAGCCCCAATACTTCAATTTAAAACTTGACAAACTCAACGAAGACGCCATCAAGGGTGTCAATGGAAAGGCAAGAGGACGCTGACTTGGGAGCAAAGAGCATTGCTTTGGTTTTCTTACTGTTCAATAGCAGTTTCAAATCAATAAGCGCATGCTGTAGCGTGATAAAATCATTTTTAAATTGGAAATGGCCATATCCAGAGAAGGAGCACATGAGTATACAAAAGTGTCATCAGCATACATATGATAGGTAGAAAATTATTGATTACAAATATTGTTTACATATAATAAAAAGAGCAAGGGCACCAAAATAGAGCCCTGTAGAACTCCCAGGTGACAGGGTCAGAGTTTGTTTTGACTTTCTGCCTATCTAAATCAAAATACACTCTTGGCTTAGTCCCTGCTGCAAATCTGATCACCCTCCTCTCCTCCTCGTTCTTTCTTGCTAGAAAAATAAGATAATTCAAAAAGATGGGTAGCTAGTGGAAAAGTAGCAGCAGTCCAGATGAGCTGCTAATGAATGGAGCTGCTCAAACACACAATCATATTTACTTTTAAATAAGCATTAGTAAGGTAGTTTTATATCTGGGTTCCAAGATATAAACATATACAGACCATATGTTTACAGATATTAAATACGTTTAATTCCTAGACACTATGACTAAATTAAGGAGAAAGGAAAACATGAAATTAAATGTTGAGCTTATTTCTGGAACTTAAATGTAATCCATCTACTTATATGTTATTTATTTAAACTGGTGATGCCAGCTAAGAATGCTCTGATCTTTGCTCCATCACTGTAAAATGAAATATTCCTTTTGGTTTCAATTAAACATATTACACTTTATTAATAGTGCTAAGATCAAAGCATTTCAACACCGACCCGCTTTTAAAGCAGAAAAGTAAATAAACCGAAACTTAATTATTCCCTAGGTTAAATAAATATGTTCTTTTATGAATGGTGGGATAAGCAGTTATATTGTTAGAGCCCCGCTTATTTGTTTCATAGTCTAAAAAGGTTTACAGGCTTACTGGCTTATTGAATCAATTTAATAATTATGTAACATCGCACAAACTCTGCTTCAATGAAATGATATCTAATATTATTTTCATTTTTCTGGGTCATCCCATGCAAGTTGCTTCGGACTTTTGGCCGCTTAACTAGTGATGCATTAAAGCAAGACACAATTAGTGTTCAAATTTCATTTTACCCTTCACATGAGTAAATCATTTAATATTTCTCGTATTACTCGTTGGCTGTGAATGAAGAAAAAAGATGCTAATGTTTTTGGAAACCTGGTTATGTTTAGATTTCATCTTAGACTCATATTTGAATATTAAAATGTGTTCCGACAGCATTACTGGGAGCCGGTTAGTCAGATCGAGCAAATATGACATCATGTGATTTAGCATCATCGACAAACAAAGAGATTCCGCATGTTGTTTGTTTCATTGTGTAACCAAGCCAAATGTAAAATGATGAACATTATACTATGTGTAGGCGATGGCTGTGTATGGCAGATGCATCAAGCTGGCTTTTAAGGAAAATGACTGCAAACAGACAAATGGCCGTGCTGTAACCCAAGCCAGCAGAAGCTACTCGCATCTTTCTCACACTCCCACACCAGGTCCCGCTAATGTAGTGGCAAATCGGATGTGGAAAGAAACTCTCCTCATGAATAGTCATTCTGCTGTGCTTTTTCATGTTGGTGCTGATTACATTTACAGCAAGGCTTCTTCTGTTAGGTAAGAGGGCCTACTCATGCATACAAAATGTGCAGCAAGGCCCAATTAATGTAATGGAGTTGTTAAAAATAATATATTTTAAATTATTCAGTCAGTTAAATGAACACTAAGGGATTTTCCCAAGGATTTTCCCTAAAGCATGGCCATGTAAAACAGCCAGCATAACACAGCATAATAATTCATGAAAAGATTAATCTGGTCAGTCAAAAAAGATTAACTCAGCTTCAATTTGAATGTCTTTCTCCATCAATATTTTAAATGCCAAACAAATGTTTTTACAATTTAGTTTTGTTTTCAGGGTTCTAAAGGCTGTTTGATGTTCCTTCTTTTTAGACTAAACTACTCTGTCAACATGAAAATATAGCGATGATATCAATCACTGTAATCTAGCTAACATACTGAAAACACACCATTTAATCCCTCGCTTGACACACAAAACCTTCTCTTTTTTTAAACTTCCACCCCTTGTAAAGCTTGTTTTGTTTCCTGCTGCACTCAGCTCAAGCTGTTCCTGCATGGATATAAGAGAATGAGAATGTTTTGCAGCATTAAACACGAGAAAATTAGTGTTTTCCGCCAGGGACAAATAAAACGAAACTCCTGACACATCCTAATGGGCTTTTTACGATTGAAATTGGGGAAAATCGTCTTCCTCTGAAACACATGTGTTTTTGTAACAAAATGCAGCGCAACATATACAAACAAATACACACGGTATACACAGTGTAAGGGTGTGTTTTTTCAGCTACTGTATGACATCAGAGATTTCTTATTGTACGTTTGCCTCGATATGGGACGCCTCGTGAACTGCCCGAAGATGTTTGTCATCAATCTCTTATGAGAGAGTGGGCTTCTTCACAGGCTGTCTGCCATTCTTTCATTTCAGCCCTGTTGGGAATGGTGATTGGATCCCAGTCAACCAGCAATAGATGGATTGGCCCTCGACTGGGATGATTGAGTGGCGCCGCTGTCTATGCACGTGTTTATAGCTTTGTGTGTAGCGGTGTGTGGTTGTGCGTGCTCACGCTGTATGCGTGTTGCTAACTCAGAACAACAGCACATCTGTGTCACTCCATCTCCTCTCTCTCATTTGAATTTTGAGTTCCCTTAATCATCTTCAGCACCGCTGGGCTCCGTCCCCGGCTTGTAGGCTGCAGAGAGGGACCGTATTTTCCTGTGAACGAGTATTTTTGATTTAGCCATCAAATTATTATCAAGGCACATCTGAATGTAATCCCAGAGGAAAAGAGCATTCAAGATAACATTTTCAAAACCTCCGTAGTGTGGATAAGGCAATGCAAAATGTGAAATAGCAAACAAACTTTCACATTCAAGAAACAAGTAGCGATTTCATGCAAATGTTATAGAAATAATACATTTATTATTTCTATATACAAACATATGAACTTAATCCTATTCAGAAATCCAGCATGCATGTTAAAGATCTACACAGGCTGATCTCATGGCATGCCACTCATACTTGTGTGTGCACCATGTTGAATTAGTCTATTCCTTTTTCTAATGACTTGGTAATTGCTTTGTCCCTGGTTATTGAGATGACTGCCATGCACTATTACACCAGTTTAATGGCGTGTAACTATTCCTCTTAACAAAGCCATCAATCACAGGTGTTACTACGGTAATAGCATTATCCATTATGCAGATGTTATAATCAAATGTATGTCACACCCAGTGAGGTAACACAAGTACCGCATTCAACTTTCAGTAGCTTAGGAGGTCAGGCTTTATGAGTTTTCTGAAGAAAAATTCAGCGTGCTTTTCAAATTATATGGATGTTCTCCTCTCTCTGGATGCTATTTATAGTTTAATTAAAATGAGAACTCAAAATTATCAGCCGTTTTTTTTTCTTACTCCATGCTTGAACTGTGCTTTATGAAAATGTGCATGGCTGGTGGAGCAACCAGAAGAAATTCAATCATCTATTTTTGTGTAGAAGGGCCAAGTTATTACACTCAGAGCTGCTTAAACCTTCAACTCCTTTTATGCTCCACTCAAGTTGTTTGAGAGTTTTATACTTGCCTATTTTGGCCTTGAAGCATTTACTAGAATATGGCAAAATGCAGAAGTCATTAGCTATGGATGTGTGTAGTTTAGGTACTGTGGGGTATTGACCCTCCTATGATACCACACATGATAAAGGTTTATTCTGGTGAGTTCTGCCACAAAAGAGGTTGCTGAAAAGCTGTTGTTCAGAGTGGTGGCCTCCAACATGCAGCTTGAGGCCTTTCTAATCTGAAAGTGTGTGCCTGCACTATATTCCAATGAGGTTAGATTTGTTTTATGGAACTTAAACAATGAAAATACAAAACAACTTGGCTGGCATTACCTGAAAAGTGTCTATAAGAGGGTTTGAGCAATGTTCTCTCACATTGAACCTTTGAGCCTGCACTGTATAAAGGCGCACTCTATCTCTCGGTGCTCTCCACCAATGGATGGACCTCCAGGGCTACTTAACCGTGTGAAACATTCAAATAGGTCTTGACTGAACTTGAGCATAAATGGTTGAAAGTGAACATGAAACGCTTAAATTGCACTGCTGGCTCGCATTTACATTATGAATACACTACTTTGTCCAATTTGATTGCAAATGAGCCACCACTCAATGCATAGCTAATGAAAGATGCCCATTTATGCCACATGTGTATTCACATTCTATGCCGTGGATAACCTGGCTTCTTTTGAAATGAATGATTTGGATATGGCAATGGCATTGTGACAGTCTTGGCTATGCCCCACTTACCTCCCAGCCCCCACCCCTTGACCTCTCCATTAGATAAATAGGGCAGCCCTTTCTCTGGCCTTCATTTGTGATGGACAGCATCTGGCTGTTTCCGATACCCATTGAGAGGAATGTGGAGACAAAAGCCTTCTCTCCTTCCCCTTTCTCACAGTTTCCTCCCTTTTCTTGCTCCCTTGTTTACTTCTCAAATACCGTGCATTGTATAATATCATATGTCTTTGAATGGTCCGCAGATATGGCAGAGGGTGGGACGTAGCAGATGCTGATTTTCCCCACTCGCCGTGTTGTTTTTCAGCAGGGAGTTCAATTGATTGGTCACACTTTGCACTAGGACTGTGGTAATACATCCTCGTATGGCAACAGTGTCGTACTAGATGCCAGCTTCCTCGGACACATCTTCATGCATTCCTTTGTGGATTTAGACACATTAAGGGAATTAGTTAGCGTGACAAGTCAATGTAGCAATAACAGCTTCTCAGCTGATGTTCTCATCACATCATAGAAACTTCTTTGCTGTATGGCTTCTCTTCAATGTTGTCTCGTATTACTGAAAGTACGACTGCTGACTGAGAGGAAGACTAATTCTTAAGCTGGGAAAGAAATTAAAAAAGGACAAGCTGATGTTGCATCATCCACCATGTTGGGAAGCCAAGTTGATTATAGTTTTTCCGAATGGCTGCACTTAAAGAGGGAGTGTGAAGCTGTCTGTAATAAAAAAGGGGGTGGTTATAAGCTGGAAGTAGGTGGTGTTTTATATCCTTATTCCTGCTGGTGATGGGTTACACAACATTTCCATTTTACTGTCAATTTATCTGTAAATCATTTGCACAATACATTTGTTGACTGGTGCATTGATTTGTGTGCCAATCTCTAGTTCCTGGAGCATAAAGACTTTGATTTACTGAAATGATTATTCGAGAAAGAGTTTGAAACCCAAAAATATTCAATTACCGGTACTATTATAATATTATATAACATATACAAGCAAATGCTTAGACACACATTTGAGCAGCTGAAACAATGAAACGTGCAGCAGTATTCTTTCACAAATGGCTTCTTATTGATCATCGTTGTCATTGTTTGTTAGTTTCCTTTTGGCCAATTGTTTCAGCATGTATCCATTATGGTATTTACTCTTAGAGAGCACCATCATAGAAAACAACTTTCCACAGCTTTCAGACTGACGGACCAAAGCAGCTGTATATGATTGAGCTTTATTGAGTACGCTCGGCCTTTTACAGACAAGAAAAAAATAAACCCAGACCCAATTCATTTAGAAAAGTTTGAATCTGCAGTGGAAAATTGCAACTGTCTGAAAAGTCATGGAAACGGACAACCTAGGGATATTATGATGTGCCTGAAAGCTAAGCAAAAAGCATTTCATCAGCACTTCTTTCTCTTGTGCAGACAGGCAATCCATCAGGAGGCAAATATAGTATGTGTCACTGAATATTCTCCAACGGCAGACTCAGTGCCACACACATCCATAATTGTAATGTCCATATGTGATGTCTGGTGGGCTTGGCTTGACATTCAAAACCCTGGGTCTCCTTCCAAGCATAACATGTCATTTGGTAAAAGCTTTTTAAACCACAAAGCATTTCCCTGTTACTCTTTTTTGTAATATAACACAAGCATACCTATTATGATACATGAGACCATAATTGCTAATTGCTTCTGCTATTTCTCTCTGGAATGTGTCACATTGTTCACAGTAGGATGAATATTTACAGGGGGTGGCATCTAAAAAAAACTGAATTGAATTTTCCATATTCTACCGGCTTCAGTAAGATGGCACATTACCAAATGAGGCTTATGCGTATTGTTAGATTAGAAGTGCTTTCTGAAAGAATGTTTGTGCCCTCCTTCTTTGCAGCTCATTTGGTTCAGGGCAGGCTGACAGTTTTGAAAGAACAGGCCTAAGGGAAAGCCTTGCACACGTCTGATGTCGTCCTATCTCCTTGGTCCAGCACTTGTTCTTTTGGAGCTCTGCTGAACCAATCGTTCTCCTCGTACTTACCAGACCCTCAGGCCCCACTTTGATCTCCCTTAACAACCAGGACAGCAGTTCAAGCATCTTGTTATATTTGACTGTTTAATCCATCAAATGTGTTTGTCTCAGCAATAGGCTAATGAACGACTCTATCTAGGCCTCGCTGCTGTTGAATTATAACTCCTGTGATAACACGTTTATGTAGGATATACTTTGTGAATATTTTAAAGGGTAATTGCGTGTTTCTGATCATTCCTAGTGCCCTTGTTTTGTGGAGTTTGACACGTATTTTTAACTAAACAAAAACTTCTAACTATGACATTTAGTATGGAATTGTATACTGTTTCTCTGCTCTTGGTTGTTCGCTGCACCATTTTAATAGTCACACGATTCAGACTCCTGAATCAGCCTTTTAGGTTGTGTCCTTCTGCTCACATGTCCAATACAATCTACTGTATCAGGCCCCCTGTGGCTAACATGCCAAGCCACTAAGCAAAATGTCTGAACTAATTAGGAGCTTTAGAGCAAAGCTGTAGAAAGGCATCATATGACTAACTTCCTCTTTCTTATTTTCCTTTCTTTTTTACCCCCAGACCAATAACCCTTTTAAAGCAGTTAAAAGCAAGACAGATTGAGAGCTGCTCCTTGAAGTAAAGCCTTACATTCTTTACTTCTTGAAATACACTCTAAAGCAGGGGTCTCCAACCTTTTTTAGGATGAGAGCTACTTTAAAAAAATAAAACAAGTTGTGAGCTACTTTTACTTTTTTTGTTTTTTGCAGTGTATATATTTAGCACATTTTAACATTATACTTTGTGTGCTGTTTGGGTTTGTGGGACCCGTTTTCAGTGTTTACTAAACAAAAATGTATGCACATTTTTAAATGTTGAAGTTAAATGCATCAATCTGGTGCACTTTGAGCACAAATGAATGTATGGATAGAGCTCTCAACACTCAGATGAAAGGGAGCTGTATACTTTTCAATAATCCAAACATCTTTAGAATATGATCACAACCAATAACAAATCATTTCAACTTTTTTATTCTTATTTTATATTACCTATAGTTAGCATTCTTTCTTTTTATTTATGCATATTTTACTAATCGCTCCCCTTTTAAACTGTTGCAAGAACGTGATTGGTCGATATTCATCGTGGGGGGTGGGGGGAGGAGGGGTGTTGGATAGATATAGAGTTGTAGTAAGTAGATAGAGTTCGCTAAGATTGAGGTTTCGTTTATGCATAGTGTAGATTCTTTTAATTACATTTATTTATTTTTGGGTGTATTTTTTACATTTTGGATTTGCTTGGCGAGCTACTTATTGAGGGCTTGCGAGCTACCGGTAGCTTGTGATCGACGTGTTGGAGACCCCTGCTCTACAGCTTTCCACATTACTTTTATTTCTAATGAGAATATCCATTAATAGGATGATCCATGTTGATCCATACTGCATTTAGATCAACAATCATTTGAAATGTGTGTTTCTGTTTGCATGTTTATTTACTGATTGTCAGCTATAGTTAGAATAAGGCTTTCATCTGGAATGCTGATGGGTTTTTACTATGAAAATGTTTGAATTCCTGCAGGAGGAAACAAATCTTGAATTAAGGTTTTTGTTCTCATGGGAGCCATATATGTTTGCCCAGATGCCTGCTATTATTTATTTGTTTTTTAATCCAAACGTTCTGCTCTTTTAACTGCGTAAATGTATGTTCAGGGCTCAACGCTAACTTTTAAAAGTGGTTGCCAGGCTAGCAACCAGGCATCAGCTTTTGGTTGCCAACACTGAAAATACCGTTGCCATTTTTAGACACCTTATATTTTAAATAATTAAGATACTATACAGTTATACATCAACTTAATAATGAACATGTGACACAAAAGAATGTTCAAATGCTTTACAATAAGTCATTAACACAATTATTTGAAAATAAAGCGGTAGTAAACTTGTCCACCCTCAATTGCTGGTATACAAAACACCAGTATTGCAGCTGTTGTTCTTCACAGATCCCTCACAAATGAATTGAGCAAGTCACTAGTTTCTTGGTCATCCGTTGTCTCCCGACCATAGATCCATTGGCCCTTCAGCTTTGTAGTCTTGGATTGGCCAGACTAATACATTTCTAATGTTAAATAAATGAAAACCATTCACAGTTAAGAATTAGATATGAATTATTAATGCTGTAAATTACATTTAATATGTCTAACTATATATTTAAAATGTGTTACCTTTTTATAGAAGTGATTATATTTGTATGTCAATATTTTTCTATGGTAAAGTTTCGTTTTGCAC
>NW_011362866.1:0-42145 GCF_000735185.1 Notothenia coriiceps | reverse complement strand
GCCCTTAAGCATAAACATAGCCTAGATGTATTTATTTAGTATCATAAATCATGCTGTTTGACTAATGAGACCAAAACAGGGGTATTTATTTATTTATAGTCTTCCGGTAGTTGTAACCTTGTAAGCCAAGGAGCCCTTTTGTTCTAAAATCTTAAGTTGGTTTAAAAAATATCTATTGATTTTACTAGGGATCGACCGATATGGCTTTTTCAAGGCCGATACCGATTATTAGTAATCAAGGAGACCGATAACCGATATTTGGAACCGATAAACATTTGCAGTAAAATCTGAAAATCTTGGTAGTATAACACTAACTTCTTTGAAATGCCTTTTTATGTTTAATGAACTTTTCAACATCTTAAAACTGGTTTCCTCTCTGTGACGCTGAGTAAAGTAAATGAAGTAAAAATAAAAACTACTAAAACTTGTTCTGAACTTCTGATATTTGGGTCTCACTCATTTAGTAGTCCCAATTCAGCAGCACCAGATTGTGGTGCAGAAAGCAGAGTTGCTGCGAGGCTCCACTAGCAGCCGTCCCAGTCGTCCCAGCGCGTCACAGTTTCTCCGCTGCGAGAAGCTACCTGCCTGTAATCTGAGAAGGTCCCGCCTCTCTGGCTGGCTGCCGCCTGGAGAATCTTCAGTGTTGATTGACACTTCAGTAATAGCCTATCAGATAGCGCTGTGGGCGGGACATTGCTCGTGAACAGTGGTGACTGCAGTCAGAGAAACGGCCGCATTAGAGCAAAAGTTGTATACCGAGAATCTGTAAAATGCGGAATATCGGCCTCGATAATCGGCCATGGCCGATAATCGGTCGACCCCTAGATTTTACAGATCATAACCGTACAACATGAATATGGAGTGTCAAAAAGGAACCTTTTTCCCTATGCATAAAATACTGTAAGATATTACAAACAACACCCTGTTGTGTGGTTACATCTGTTTTTTATAATGCAAATATATAAAGAATCTTCAGTAACTGTCAGTTGTTTAAACCTGAAATGTAATATTCATGGTACAAATCAACATTCTGCAGTTCCTGGCTTGCATTCCTATTAAGCATACATTATTTTGGCTAGTATAGACGTTGCAATGATATGTTTTAGGAATATCAGGTAAGAAAGACACATCTGATCACTGATCCTACACAAACGTCACATTTGTTTGTCAAATGTAAAAGCATTGGTCATATATGTTACTACCTTTGCAGCATTCAAACACAAAGGTCACATTGAAAAGACATGTGGAAGCGCTGCAGAGAGGTGGCATTTGCCCACTGCAGTGCTCTTCTTAATATTGTCAGAGGTATAGCCGCGGTGGCAAAACTAATTTCAGAGATCAGAAGTGATCTGAACATTTTCCTAGCGGGAAGCCTCCTTACAGGCGAACACCATGCGAAACACATTAGGAGATGCTGGAGGAAATTACATCACGGTTCACCTACCATTTCAGTTTGGGGCTGTCCGATGGGATCAGCTACATGGCTCCGAGCACACAGATCGACTTGTGGAAAGAGTAGGAGCCATACCTTCTTCAACAGCCTAACTTTAAACCATGCAGCACCTCCTAAAGTCTGATCTGTGATCATGATGGCATGCTGTGTTAACTGGGTAGCAATACCCACAGTGTGACCTTCACTATGGCTTTGACCTCAGACTAAAATACTTGATTGCTGCAGGAAGTGGGGATTGTTCCAGGGTGTTTCAGTGTTACTCTCGCGGTGGCCCTGTTAACGCCAAGCTGCAGTGTCAGACAGTAGGGAGCCTAAATGGAATTTTGTGACTCGAGGAATGCTTATCCATTTGCCGCACCCAGTGCAAACACTCGGTGACACCAAAGCCATTACAAGAATTTAATTTGAGATATTTAGTTTTTCTCAATGTCATTAAAAACCACCCAGTAAATGTGTGTCTTCTGTGCTGCATCTAAATTACATGTTAGTATTAAATGAGGTCTCGATTCTGGATTAACATTTCTTTTAAATGGTATTGCGTCTTATTCACATGCTATATTACACTCAGTCAAAAGGTGACTGTGTAACAGATGTTACCGTCTCTTTGGGAACAAGAAGTCAATACTTTGTTTTTTATTTTCCCTTCACGCAATCCACTGTCATGTTAGAGCTGCCTGACAGTTAGCGTGACCCGACTGTCAGTCTCAGAGGTCTTAAGCTTCGACATTGTGCTCTAGGCAAGAGAAGATATTCTGGGAAAACGTTTGTCTTTTTTGTAGCTTTTAGAAAGTTACACATTTCTTATGAAACTCATGTAAACTTATAAAATATTAGTATATGGAAATGCCTAAGAAGGTTGCTATGTAAGGGCTGGGATGTGTGAGTCTAGGTTTCCTCCGGCATACGTGTCCCTCAGGAACAGTTTTTTTTTTTGCTGCCTCAAAGAGCACTGCACTTTAGCACTTCTGCATTATACAAAACTCCCCAAGAGGTAAAAAACGGCACAGAGCTTTGGACAGTTTGAAATATTGTGCGTTCAGCTTGGAGCACTTTAACTCAGAATTTTGTCATTATTAGCTTGCTCCCTTAGCCTCAGATTCTCCTTTTATAACGATAGAAACCAATGCCCTGGACCCAGCTTGGCAGATCTGCCATGCACCAGAAAGCCCAGAGATAAGTAATAGAAGGTGTAACTCTTAAAAGGCTAAATGAAGTGGAATGGGAGGAGTGGGAATGGCTTTTCTTCCCCATTAGCAGTCAAATTAGTCCACTTTTGTCCGCTCTATAAATGTATGAGGCACTGATGCTATAATAAGAAGTTTAATGTTGAATATTTAATTCCCTTAATTATTTTTGCACTAGCTTTCTAGTCAGTCGCTTGAAGTCCATTTGTTACTCCACACTATGAATGGTTAATGAAGAGAGAGCACTGGTTAAGCATTGAGATTTCCTGAAAAACTGAAGTGCTCAGATGACCAATAAGCTCTGGTCGACTGTTTACTTATTTATGAATAACTATCCAAAAGCTATATGTATTCCTTTCGCAGGACAATCACCAGCTAATGCATATCATTTGAAAACTATAAAATACAGAGGATCCAGTCTCGCCATTTTGTCTACATTTGGATTTTGGATTTCAGCATTGAAGATATTAATTAGAAAGCACTTTGAAAAGGAAAATCACGAATATCTGCTTTGAGTCATTCTTGTAATTCCTATAACCTTGGACACTAAATACCACAAAGCGTCATGCTATTTTAGTTTCCTTTTGCTTTGATGTATTCACTATTTTGGTCAACAGAGGACCCTTATCTTCCCCTGTCAGTCAAGCCATTGTTGAGGAGAGGGACCCTGCAAATGCAAAATGGCACAAGTGATGGATTACTCTTTCATTTGGCAGGCTTTTCATCTGTTGAAATGGTGTGTGTGTGTGTGTGTGTGTGTGTGTGTGTGTGTGTGTGTGTGTGTGTGTGTGTGTGTGTGTGTGTGTGTGTGTGTGTGTGTGTGTGTGTGTGTGTGTGCGCGTGCACGCTTGTTTGCTTCTCTGCTTGGGAGAAATGGGTGAATTTTTAGGTGCAGCATATTTTTTTGCTTTGTTTCACAGATTTGGTAAAAACACATCACAATTCATGAATTTGAAGCCAACAACCAAACAAATAGCCTGCAATGCAACTCAGAATTCCAAAACCTAATGTCTATTGGGTATTTATTTGAACTTTAAAGCATTTCATTATACGGTGGAAGCCAAATAAATGATATGACCTACACATCATAGTATGACCTATGTTGTTGTTGTTCACATCTCACGAATATATACTGTATGTACAGCGTTTCCCCTACCATTGTCTTGGTGGGGCGCTGCTCCCCGCCAACGGAGCCTCGCGCCCCCCCCTGAAATAAATTGCAACTAATCTATATCTACTGTCACTTTTCACATTGAACATGTGCTCTTTCATTAAATAAACCAAACACTTTCATTTTAAGTTGTGAGTTTAGTGTTTTTGACCCGAAGAAACACTGATGCACTAATCAATAACAATAATCCTCAGCTCCTCTCTCTGCTCCAGGCAGCCCCCCCCCTAAAGCAGTAAACCTAGGGGAAACACTGGTATATATATACTATATATGTATTTATACTGTATACATTTGATTTCTTCTTAGCATTATGACGTAACTCTTAAGATACATTGTCAAGTTATTGAACTACTTCTCACACACCCTAAGCCATAGGTACTCAGACCATTATCAAGCAAGAAGCTATCTGATTATTTGTGGTTTCCTTTTAGCAGTGGAAGCAGCCTTCTGCGACAGAGGGAATCATTTCATATGCCCTCCTTATGATTCCAAAGTGATGCACCCTGGTGGAAGCCTAAGGAGATTTCCTAATGAGAGCTATTAACAATGCTGAAGTTGATTTGTGTTTGCGAATGCATCCCTATGAGTCCGAGTTGTTCTTCCTGCATGCCAATGGGAAATTATTAAAATAATAAAATGAATTTGAATACAACACTGGTTTGTTCTCTGGAAAACGATTTCAGAGAAACATTAGAAGCACATATGAGGTGGTTTTTCTGTGGTAGAACATATTGACATTGAACATCCACAAGGCACAGTGTATTTGAAAAGCTGTTGACGCTTATCACTGTAGCCAGCCAGGCTACTTATCTTCCTGAGTGCTCGAATCTTATCCTCAGTGTGAGGCAGAAATGTATTGTGGGAAAGCATCTGGAAGACTGTCTTGTCAGAGACAAAGTGTAGCCTCCTCAGGTTCGGAGAGACTGCTCTGTGGGGCGTTTATGAGGAACCTCTCGCTGAAAGTTTTTCAGATTGATCAAACTCTCTCTGCTCATGCTTTACTCCACCCGAGTTACTGCAGGGAGTAGTCCCCCCCGTGTGGATTGCACCCGTGCCCCATTATTTTTGTATATGGCATTCTTGCGTGAAAGTTGATGCCGGTTTCTAGTCTCCTTTGATTTTTCTGAAAGGGAATGACTGCTTGAGGAAAAATCTGCCATCACACACTCAAACAAACAGACAGAATTTAGTACTGCTTTTATTATCTGCATACACATATTGCTGTTTGAAAGTGGCTTGCTCTATTCTCTTTAGCCAAATGTACACGATGACTTCATGTTAAAAACGGGTGCACAAATGACAGTTATGTATAGCGGACCATTTTACTCATGAGATAAAGCCGTTTGATTACATTCAGGAAGAAATACACCATAAGAGATAGAAAGAAGTATAGGTTTCTCCGCGGACAATGACATCGCAAACCAGCATGCATTGTAGAAACAGCTTGTATCTGTGCTGGTCTGTTGACGGTAGCTTGTAAAATGTAACACTGCTGAACAGCTGGTCACCACAGCATTTCTTGGAGAATTAACTACGCTGCTTTTGCTTTCTCTTCACTTAAGCAGATACTGAAACATCTTACGATATCTTGGCCCCATAACCTTTAGTACTTCAGGGAAATTGCAATGCTGACGTGTCTATCAGATCATAAAAATCACCTGACAACAATCTCAGTGAATTAACATTCATCAGAAACACAAATATATATTTAAAATTAGACCAAGGGCGGGATATTCAGGTGAGAAAAGAGAAAGGAAGTGAATATAACCCTACAGGCTTAATAGTAGAGACTGATTGACATTGAAGGTCAACTGATAAGACATGCTGGGACAAATGGGGCCAACATCCATACTGTGTGATACTAACTCATCCTTTGAGACTTCACAGAGTTGTATTGTATCTTGTCTTACACACTGTTCTTGACCCTGTTACAGTATATGCCTGCCAATCATTGGGATCTCAGCAGCGACTGTGCAAAAAACCGCCATGCATGATGGAAGCGATAAAAGCGATGCTACGTCACTTGAGCTCCTTTTCTTGCCTCAGACAAACATTACCAACTGTAGTGCTGAGTCTCCTTTTCTGTCATCGCCACCCCCGTACCCCTCGCTGAGTGTAGCATGCAAGAAGTCAGTCTCTGGAGAGGTTCAGGAAGCGCAGGGGACCAGAGGGCGGAGAGGGGGCACGGTGCTGTAAAGTGCCTCAACGTCGCTTCATTTCCCCCATTTTAATTGGGCTATCTAAATGCACCCCCGGTTTGTCAATACCCGCCAGGGTCCCAGATAAAAATGATTTGTCTCACGCATTCGCCGGCATGCTCCGCTGTTCCCCTTAGACAGCGTGCCCCGCCAGTTGTCAGAGTGTAATGGGAGAACGCTCGTTGTTTTCCATTTTCAACGTGTAGCAAGAAAACATGTGTCTTCCTCTCTCAGTTGTAACCCTCTCGTCTCGTTCCTTTTTTCTCATACTTTTATTCTGAATGTAAGTAACAAGTCAATATAGGTATGCAGCCTTTTGCACCCAGCTCTTGGGATGCAAATAAACCCAGAGGCACAGGGACACGTGCAAAGATGTGCATGCTCCACGCGCATAGACACATGTGAACAGGCACGTACACACACGGGCGCTCGCTGAAGGTCAGCAGCGTGAAGCCAATCTTATCTGTGTTTTTATGTGCTCTGTTTGCCTCTGTCCTTGTCTTTTTCACACCTCCTGTCACCATGTGCCACCACCTTCCCTCTCAACGCTCGAGACAGTGTTATCTGCAGACAGTCCTGAGAAAAATTCAGGGCCAAAAGTGTGACCTTGGTGTTTGGACTGTTGAGCTGAAGTATGATGCTCACACAGTGTTTGACTTTCTATTCCATTTTGTATGTCTGAGATGCATTACTTGAAATGATAGAGATACACATATAGTGTTTCTCTATCTCTTTCTGTGCAAATGCTGCTTTTTATTCTCCTAACTGATGGATGATAAACACAATTTGGGTGTTTGTGTAAATACATTTAGTCTGATTAGATGTATATCTATATATATGTGTATTCTGAGCTCTCCCTGGAACTGATCATGTCTTTAATCACAGGCTGAGGATGAATGTGACATTTATCATTTGAAAGTGCCCTTCACACATGATTGTAAATTATATTATGTTCCATGTATGTGATATAGATACCATCCATTTGCAATCTGGTGGTGAATGAGCTAATAGACAAACAACGACAGTAGCCAAGCCTCGGTAAATTGTGAATCGGGCTGGGAATTCTGAGCTAACAGGTGTTGCCCAGCTGTGCTTTTGGACATGATGACATAGTGCCGGTCTTAAGAGCCCATCAGCAGCAGCACACTGACTTTCACAGCTCAGTGTTTACGACACAGGTCAGCATTTTTTCACTGGCATGCAGCCAGAATTGTGTTCATCATTGACCCTGGCAAAAGGAGAGATAATGTTGTTTTGTTGCCATTCAAACGCTTTAAAATATATTACTATAAATAATATGATCAGATGTAGTTTTTCAGTGTGTTTCAAATGCTGTATAACCTTGTAGAGATACATATCATTTATTCAGTCACTATGTGCTCTTCTGACCCAGACAAACAAAGTTATTTTCTTACCTTCCAGCTGAGCCTTGTTAAAATGTTTTGGCAGACTTGTTAGAGGTTTGCAGACGGATATATTGATAAAGCCCAGGGCAGCTGTGAATCATCCGATCCTACCGCAGTGAGATGATGACTGGAGCTACCACAGCGGAGCTAAGTGTCTTGTCAGGTGTTATTCACCTACAGATAACCCTGGAGCTGTGCAACAAATGTTTTCCATACAATAACTCACAAAACAAAGCCTGAAAAGCCAGCAAACAACATCCATCTCACTAAAGCAATGTATCACGGGAATCTATGGAGTGGGCCAGTGTTATCTGACTGGCTTGAGTCAGGGAGAGGCCGGCTCCTTCAGATGGAAGAGGTTGTCAACCTTTTTTCTTCAGTCTAATGAAATGAGTGGGGGATGGGTGGTTGTCACAATGTTATACATTCTCAGACTTGGTAGGGGGTGTTACCAAGTCTATTCAAGCTTTGTGGGGGGGGGGGATAGAGATAAGTCCTAAAACTGCTTGAGCTACACTCACTCGAGACAACTGTTTTAATCTTGTATAGAGGGTTACTGCTGCACTCCATCTGTGTTGTGAGTTTTACATTGCTCTAAAACGACGTTACACTACAGATGAAATGTTGTGCAACTGACACACTACACTACATTAATGTGACTGACGATTCATTTGTCTCTCCCAGTCTGCTGTTAAGACCACCAGCCAATCATCTTTTCAGCTACCTTGTACCACTGCGTGATTCGTTCAGCGATTTGATCTCAGGTGAATGTGACATTTGAGTTGGCACCGACTCTTTAACTCCCACAAAAATACTTTTTCAACTCTCCTCAGGGGTGCGTGGGTGTGATAATTATTCTCCAGAAGGTTCTCTCAAACTCTCATGAGCAAAATATGAGAGGTTTCCAAAATACCCAGCTTGACTGCAGATAGTTGTGATTCAAATTTGTGGAAGCTTTTATAAATGATGCATACTTGAGATCCCATTTTTCTCTTGGTAAGATCAATACTTCTATTTATACTGTTTTTTAGGAAGTATAAATTGAATTGCTTTTAAATCAGATGACCCAAATCCCATTTGTTCTCAACTAGAAAGAAAGTTAAAGCAATCTTTTCTCTGGCTGAGAAGTCAGTTGTATGCACAGATCTGCTGCCTGCGGTAAACTAAGACTGTCTCCCTTTGTTAACAACAAAGAGAAATGTAGAACACATAGCAATTCGCCATTTCCTTCAGCAGATTTCAAGCTTTCAAGGCTTTCAACATTGCTGCTCTTTATGCAAACCTTCATAAGTGCTTTTTTAAAATATCACGCTGAATATCTTTTGTTATATGTTATTGTACTGAACGGTCTCAGCAGCACTTGCCTGTTTATATCAATGGGAGTTGCACACGCCAACAATATGTCAAGTTTATTTTCCCTTGCAGGAAGTATTTACATGTTATGATATAGTTGTAATGAGCAATTTAATTATTAATGCAACATGATATTATAAATGGCTTCATCTGAAAACGTTTCTCCCGGACTAGGGCTTGCAGCGTCAGCAATGCTACTGATATATAGCGAAACCCATCATTACATCGAGGGCGATACATTGTCGAAGCATCGCTGCATGAGTCAAGTTACAGTCCACACAGTATTATTGGGATAAATGAGCAAACCTCTCCCCAAGGCCCCGGGGCCCTGTGATCTATTAAGGCGCTGTCGTCTCGGATGGTGAATCTCAGAGAGTGAGAGCATTTTTGGGGAAGAGAATGGTTGTGCTGACGTCCTCTCTCACTTCAATCCCTTGTCCTTGTAGGACGGAAGAGAAAAAGTGCACCAGAGGCTGACTTGGCTGTTCCTCTGAGCTCTGTCATAAATCCAACTGAACATTTCTGAACATCTGTTGTGGATGATTAGCTCCACGGCTAGCAGAGTTTGACCGGAGGGAGTGAGAACCAGTGTGTTTGGGAGTTGTGTGTGTGTGTGTACTCAACGCCTTGCTGATTTAAGAATGGGGATTTTTACATATTTATTTCCTTCTGTCTTTTTGTTGCTTCTTGAGCAAGAGAGAGACCCTTTTTTCTAGCTCATTATGCTCAAATCATGTTACTGCACAAGCTATATTGGAAACGTCCCGTGGGAATGCTTGCATGTTTCAAGGTCACATTTTGTTAACCCTCTGGTTCCAGTAATAATATCATGGCAGATTGATTTTAAAATATATGCATATTTATGCAGGAGTCCCATTCGAAATAGGACCGATGGGTTTAGACTCATGTGATCACTTTATTGTTTTTCTTTAATGGATTTTGTATCGCTTCTTATATTTATTTGTTTATTAGGCACAGAGCACATTAATAAACATTGTTGTAAATGCGCCATTGTAGCCGAGAGGTTATTTTTACTGTGTAGATTGTGGACAGATGTTTTAGAGACACATTTAAAACAAATATACGATTTAAAAAATACATTTTAATCAATAAAAATATGCAACAAAGAGGACAGGACAAGCCAGACCAACTGAAAAAAAAAAAGGAACGTCTAAGAAAGGCAAATTGTGATGCATTATCTGACACTAATACAATTTCATGCACATAAGAACCTGTAAAGATAAATGAAATATTTTTATGTCATCATATATATATTTCTGCAAAATATGAAAGTACAACCCATAGACTCTATCAATAGTGTTCACCTAATTATAAAATAAATATATTTAATATTGTACTTTTTAAATAGCTTCCCTTTTTTAGTTTAAGATAAGTCTGCATATTAGGTCACATGCTTCCCTTGGGAGCTGGTCAATAGATAACACCTAATAAAGTATCTCAGCTGCAGGAATACATAACAACACGTGTACTTTTACCTGAGAGCTTTTTTTCCACATGCAGGTGCACGTCTAAAACGTTTTTTATTGGTCAGGGTTCAAAAAGGTAAGACCCTACAGCCTCCTCCCTCTCCACACTGAAATTTGACACCAGTGACATCACAGGGTGGGTTTGGCTTCCCCCGGCAGTCCCTGAACTCCCACTCAGTGTGTGAACAAGCTCTGCCTCAGAAGGAGCTCTCCCCCCAGCCACAATTGCTCTATAGCCACAGCTGGAAACATACTGCTGGGGAGCCAAAATATCCTTCCTTTGGTTTAATGAAACGCTGTGAATGGAATAACTGAGCACGAACTGGAGACTACTTTCGCTCGCACACTTTTTTACAAGACGTCGTTCAGGGATAATCTTTCTTGGATACCACTGGAGTTTCTTTTCTAGGATTTGGATACTCTTTCTCTCTTTCTCTGGAATAAGGAATACAACGATTTATCTATAAGTGGACCTAATTGAGATGCATTGGTAAGTGTGAATTATGTACCATATAGTTGTTGTTACCTGTCACTGAAGAAAACACAAGTTATTACTTCTTAAAAACATATAAGGCACAGGTGCATTCTGAAACTGGTGTGAGTTTCTTAGTCCCTGCACTTTATTTGTCTATCCCTGTTCCTGTTTGTGTTCCTCTGAATCTTGGGATATACCTTTTTACAAGATTCATCTTATATTAAAAGTAACAAAATAAGATGATGTGATACACTTCAATGGTCAGGTATTTTCTTACGATTCTTTTGTCCCTTTTTCTTTTGTCCTTGCTCACTCTTGCTTGTTAAGCCAAAACAATAGTTTAACCTCGTCTTGGCTTAGCTCTATTGGCTGGCTCTCTGGCAAATTGCCCTGTCTGGTGCGAGCCCTCCCCTACGTATTCAGAGGACTTTGAATAGAAGGGCCATAGAATGTCCCCTAGCTACCGCTGCTAAGGTGAGGCGCCCTGCCGTTCGACTGCATTAGGCCTACACCGAGGCCAAACAACCTGTTTTTCCAGTTATCTTTATCTCCCTGGGCAATCTGGAGGGTAAAGTTTTCCGAGACAAGAATTCCAGTAAGAAGGAGACACTGAAACACTTTGAAATCCAAGATAATTGTAGAGTAGTCACAAATGATGATCTTTCACAAAGTTTAACCTGTGTCTTAAAGTGTGATTTAAATGTTTAAAGTGTGTTCCTTTCACTGTGATTATCAGCTATACGCTTGTTGGTAGATATTTAACTTAGAAGCTTTTTCACCTTCATTTTAACAAAGAATGTAGTAAATGATCCCCTTGGTTGTAATTATGTCTTAAATCTCTTGCTCATTTTCAATATAAAACCCTTTAATGCTTTTATGAGAAGACTTTTGGACTCAGTTCATCTCGTTCTTGGTCATAATAAGTGTGGTAGTTCTTGCACAATAAGCAAGTTGCTCAATACAAGGAGCCTGATGTCAGTAGGAAAATATCCTTTTTGCAACTTGGTCTTTTCCATCATAGCTGTCTCAAGCTTTCAAAGAACATAGTGTGGACAGCAAGTCAGTCTCCTTTAGTTTGGCCTATGAAATGGCAAGATTGTCTCTAAGGTCTGCCTAACTGCAAAGGGCTTTCTTAGTTGTGCTAGAGCTTAGATAGCATTTTAAATGAATGTATTGTTTATGTTTTACCTTAGTTAATGATTCAGCACGGCGACCCAGGGTCCATAACACACTGCTGTTAGTCCACTCTTGGGGTAGTAACTGAGACTTGATTAAACAATAACCTTGAGGCGAAACTTAAGCGGGACACTTTGTTAAAATGTCTGTTCAGCTGCTCAGTAGCATATACAAACAAGACAAAAAACTGTCATCCATGGTTGTTTGTTCAAACAAAGCCAAACCCTATCCACACCGGTCGACCTGCAGGTCGTCCTCCTTCACCTCCACCAGGGAGGCCGCTGACCCTTCATTCCACTTTTACGACTTTGCTGGAGTCACTGTGTCACCAGTAATGTTCTAGAGAAACATTAAGTGACCTCAGGAAATAACTAAGCAATTTGTACACCAATGTTCCTTATTAAGTTCCCTAACCAAACACAAAAAGTATCCTTCACTTAAATGACTACCTCGTCTGAAGTCTTTCCTCTTAAACAAATTAGTCTGTGTGCAACAGTCAATCATTCAATTTCTCTCCCTATCGGATTCCTCAAAAGTAATTATGGGCAGAGCATATGGATTTTTCCATAGAACTTGATTTCTCATCGTCGTTGAATTGGGTGATGTGTAATGGCCTGTTAACGCATGATGGATCTGCTTAATCACTGTAGTCCCAGTCGGGACATGAAAGAGGTTGCTTACGATCACAGATCAATGTCTGTGAAGGCGAATGTGTCAGTGGAGCCAGACATTTGTATATGACAGAAATGGACAGCTTTTGTTTGGTTCTAAAAGTTCAAAGCTTTGATGCAGTACCTGAAGTATAGACATACCGTATTTATTATTAGGCCTCAGACCTTAACATGCCAGCAGAGACTCATTTGTTTCTGTCTGAAGAATTTTTGCCCATTGGTGACAAGGTTGTGAGTAATTGTTTAATGATGACAAGGCTTAATTGTCAATCCTCTGTTCTGTACTAAATAACACGTCCATGCTGGAGGGGAGAGTGTGGCTGATACATCCTCCGTAATGTGCAATGTCAATCAAAGGCCATCGTCTGTGAGATGTGTTAGCTGTGCTGATAGTCACTGTTTTGTCTCAGTTGTTTCACTTCTTTCTTGCAGCCGGTCGCTCATTCATTGTGACAGGTGCTGAGGAGAAGGTTCAGAAAGAAGGGCTTCTATGCCACTAAATTCAGCCGTGTTTTGACAAGAACGTTTTTCCTCTGTTGCCCCAAGCAGACAATTTGTTTGATTGAACTAAGGGTGTCTAGGTTTGACACACATCTACACAGGCTTGCTAAACACACGTTAAGGTTTTGAGATCTTATCCAAATAAACAGGTTTATTTTAGAGAAGGTGATGTTATTTTTGTTGCCAATTAGTATTGAATAACAAATTGTTTGTAAGAGCTCAGTACATCTGTGGCAGTGTGCTCATTAGTGTCTTTAAAGTGGATCATAATGCTCGTATGTCCTTGTCTGTGCTATTTTAAAATGATATATTCTAGTGTGCATTCAAATGTCTCTTAACATGTAATGCCCAGTTATAGCAAGCCATCTGATGTAGGTTTTCTGCTAATAGCCTTGCCCCTCTCATTTAAACCTCAGCTCTATGCAACACAGCCATGAGTTTCTCAATGGGAACACAAATCCACTTTCTCAGAGAGCACATTTCCCTCCTTGCACAAAACTCATTTCAATTCCACATCATCCCATTACGCCTCCACATTGATTGAAACATTCTCCATTTTCCAGGGCAGCTGCTGTTTCTGTACTCTGTATATATGACATTGCCAAAGCTTGTGTTTTTTATATGTGAAATGTACAATGAGGCATGTTAGAGACATACAGTGGTCATGGTACATAGAACAACTTACATCTTCCATGCATTAAATCTATTCCTCAAGAATAGGAAAATACTATGAATCATGCATGTTGCTCTGTTCCATCATACATTGTTTTTTTATAGCATTGAATTACTGCATGATTCGTTGCAAAATATCTTATAGCTTTTTCTCCAGAAACCAGGCCACATGTGTTGCTACTGGACAGCCATTAAAAGGGAATTAGAAGTCACACCTTGACCTAGCTTCTGTGTGTGAGTGGATAACTGATGCTAAACTGCAGTAAAACAAATAAAATTGAATGAAGGTTTGATTTATTTGGTGCTTGGATCGGGGAGTATAGTCATGTGGCTGATTTATCCCTCTGCCTCCACCTCCGCCCTTGTTTGTTCAGCCTCCCAATTTCTACAAATGCCTGGCTTAGACTCGGCTTTCTACTTGATTACTTTCTAAGACCTCCTGTCACTTCCTCCCAAGTTTTGACTTCTTGTTCAACAGTCCACTGCCTGTGATCTAAGTAACAATGGCTCCTTACTACAAATAAAATATCACATAATGGAATAATAAGTCTTGGATACCCATACACAGAATTGGACATACTCCTACTGCTAGCATCTGAGAGTATGGCATGTACAGTATGTTGCATGCTTTACAGTGAGATATATTCAGCATCATTTTGGCTTTTGCTCATCTGGGGGTTCACCCTCAAACACAGGCCGTGACTCCTCTTCCTGCAGAACTCTGAGGTCCCTGGCTTGTTTTGCGGAGATGGATGGAGATTCATTTGGTTTCATTATAAAGCCTGACTTATTTATAGCCTGCCTGTGCAGCGCAGCGCCTGTTGGCCCACTGTGGCCCTGTAAGGATGCTGGGGGCTGAGGCGTTGATGAAACATTCCTGTGTCCGGGGGGTATTCTCTGTGGAGAGCAGTGCTTGTTTAAGGGAGGGCAGCGAGGTGACAATGCAAGAACCATGGGCAAAGCCACTGAAATCTAATTCCACAAGCCCTGCCTAGCTACAGAATTCCTGTTTAAAAGCGTTCACCAATCACAAGTCTTGCACTGTGTGGGTGTTGGGCTATGTAACGATACCACATAGTCTAACAACTCAGCAGAAACTCTATAATGTGATCTGGTCCTGTGAAAGTAGTTACCACAACAAAATGGAAGAGGGAACGTTTCAGCTCCCCTGAAAAACACTTTCATATCTTACTTATGTACACTTTGGAGCTTGGAGTTCCACAGCACCAATCCCAAACCTTTATCTGGAGATCCCCTTCAGCCTCGGAGATTACTGCTTCACACCCCTGGAGCAGGGATGCTGTCTGCCTGGTAATTTGATGGCTAATCCCCAGCCTCTTCCCTACAAATCTCTTCCCTGATAAAGGGGTTGCTTCTACATTAGTAAACATGGCAGACTTGACTGCCTAGGCTGACAAGAGAACTGGTTGAGAAAAAGGGAAGTAGAAGGATAACCAGTTCCTTCTTTATAGTTGGTAGAAAAGCCCCTTTTGCATCTCATGATTGGAAACTCAAGATTAATAGTTAAATCATGCAAATGCCTGTCAGGTTCATGGAAAGGCGATGTAATATTATGTACACGGTAAATAATGCATAGTATGTGTTTGTACATGTTGAGCAATGCATTAAAAAAAGGCCTTGGTGAAGGAGATTTTAATGGTGAGATGTGAATGTATTGCATTATGCATACAGTAGAGTTGCCATATAGCCAATTGTTAATGCATTACTTTTTTTTTACCCGAATATGTTATCCTGAATGATCACTGCAATACTGCCGCGACTAGACACGATGGCTCACTTAAAAGGAATTCACTTTCTCAGATCTTTCTTCACAGGCTGACACTGGACCCACTTCGTGACCAAGCGCTGCTAGATCGTAGACTGTAATCCTCACAAGACCTTTATTGCGGCGTGTTAGCCCATGCCCCCTACATGATTTCTCTTACCTTGAGGTTTGTGCATCAACAAAGCCTGGGAATCCAAACTGACGCCTCGAGCACAAACATGCTCCACAAAGTTTAACAGGGCCTGGCAAGATAGCATTTAACCAGTCTATGGAATGACTTCATCTTGATGACTGCAACATTGGCTGTGATGGCTTTTCATTTGCTGACCTGACAGAGGCACTTTAGGTGTCAGGGCGGATCAGGTGGGGTGAGTGACGGGTCCTGTCCTCGCTTGTCTTTCTCCAATGTGTAACGCCTGGTGTTCACTTTAATCGTTGTCAGAGAGTGGGATGAAATGTCAGGGACAATTTCGTTATATTTCAGCAGGCCACTAAAACAACACAACTATTCAATTGGACGGAAGTGAGGCCTCCAAGTTCTGCGTGTTTGTGCTTTTTATGAAACTTTCTAATCATGCAAGCAGTACACTTTACTCACACAGCTTTGAACAACACATATAGTTTGTATTATTTACTCATAGCACTAGCTCTGCTGTTATCTAGGGCTCTTAATTCCGACTCTAAATCTGATTGTTATTCCGGGAGTGACCTGATTTTTAAGTTTTACAGATTTTTCTATAAATGGTACCAGTTCATTCTCTGAAGATAGCATCTCTGGCATCTCCACTTATAATTTATGCTGTACTTTCATAGAACACTTGATCTAAATAGCTTGATTGGATGTATTCATATTCTTGGGTCGATTTTTTGTGTAGTGGATTTAACAGAACAATTTGATTTGTCAATAAAATCCTGTGTCTCATTGTCAGTTTAGAATTTCTCTAACTGGATGTCTCTGAGAGATATGTCTATCCGTGTGTGCAATGTGTGTTGTCTGTGTATGTCTTGTTAGCCAAGCTGCTGAACAGAGACTCTACACTGGTGGTAATTGATAGTCTGGAGGCTGTCTCAGCTGCAGGTAAATCCTATCTGCAGCTGTACTGTGAGGAAAGGGGTGGGGAAGGGGATAGAGTATAAATAAGTTCTCCAAGGACTTAGGATTTCAGAATAACTAAAGGGGATGTAGGAGGGGAAAGAGGACAAGATAGCATAGCTAAATGACAGGGTGGTAGTTGGAGAAATGTTTAATATGTCAGAGGTTCCTCCTCTCATACATTTGAAATGTCTTCAGGTTGCATTTTATTCGTGCTTACCTCACGTCATCTTTGCTCAGTAGTATCCATTGCTTGCCTAGTACATAAGGCTAAGTGCAGAGGCTTGAGCGTGGCTTCTGCCTCTTTTAAAATGTTTCCATCAGATTGACAGAGAGAAATTCAGCCCTATGCTTTTCCCAGGGAGATGCACTGTGAGAAAGTAAGAGAGCAAAAAGGAGAAGAGCACAGAGAGATTGGTCCCAGTGAGAGATTCATAGGTAGTAATGAGGGCGTTGTTGGAGTGCAAGTTGTCGTGTTGTGGCTCCGGCCTGTCAGTATAATGGACCTTGCTAGTCAGCTGGCAATCGATTGTACTGCTCACAACCTGGTCTGCCTGTTGTTCTTCACTCTTCCTGTCTGTCAACCTGACACACAGAGATGGTGGACGAAGCAGAATCCTCTCCCAGATGACAGATACAGTGTCTAGATACTTTCTCATTACCTGAAAGGTGGCATGAGGTGAGGTGTGAAAGACGGCTGGTCTGACTCGACACTTCTGACCAATGTAACTTCCGGCCAATATAACTTAAGGTTGCATTAGAAAACTTTTCCCAACCGGCTAATCCAAATGGTAATGCTGGCGGAACACAACCGGATTGCTTTCCATTTTTTCCGTATATTTTACTCGTAACAACAATTGAATATAATTGTTAAGATAAAGATTGTCATCAACATTATTAGAATGATCCAATTACATAATCTGGAGACTTAAAAATAATGTGGTTTTTTCTTACTAGTCTAAAATAATGAAGAATACAACTTTAAACTTCTGTGTGTCCACACCCCAAATATCTGAAATGTAGTGGTGATACATAACATGACATTGCTATCACACATTTAAGAAGCTGGAAAAAGAAGGTATGGCACATTTTCTTCAATATTTACTATAATGATAGACATTGATCATCAAAGCTATTGTTATTTCTTAAAAAAATATCTGCCTTAATTGAAAAAAGCGAATGTTTTCAACGTCTGCTTGATAAATAACGTACAAGTATAAACTAATAATCAAATATATTCTCAATTGATTTGCCAGCAACATAATGAAAATATTTTGGGCCATTTGTTACCAATAGAGTATTGTTGCTCTGCTCATCATTTAGGACAAACTCTTGGATTAGATAGTAAGTCTAGACAGTAAGAACAGACATGTCAGGTTTGTTGTTAGTTTAGAAGCTGCGTCTTTTTAAGTTTTTAAGAGAGCTGTACTTCTTTGATGAAGATGGTCTAAGCTGAGAATCCCTGCTTCTCTTGCCCTTTATCGACTTGTCCCTGCATATTCCACAGTCATCTCTTTCACATTTTAAATCCCCAGGCCTCCTGAGAGCAATGGGGATATATGGTTCCATCTGTTCCAACAGACTGGCTAGTGGCTCAGACAGAGAGAAAGAGACAGAAAAGGAGACATGGCCACCAGTAAGGGAGAGAGAGAGAGAGAGAGAGGAGGAAACAGGGAAGGAGAGAAACACAGACTGACAGAAAGACAGAATGGCTTATTAGAATCTGCCTCTTTTCACTAGTTGGACAGTGGCTGAGAGGATAGCCGTCCTGAATAAAAGGCAGGAAAGAAGTTGGATTAGGATTTAGGGATACTCTTTTTCTCCCCAAGGCGACTAACCCATGTTAAATCTGTCTTAGCTGTTTCTGGGAGACCAGGAGTCTTGGGTTTCCTTTGTGTAACACATAGGTGTTTTATTTTAAGACTGATCTTAGAACAGCATATTTTATGTGCCTTTGTAGATTCCTTCAAACACATTTCTCACCTTCTTTCTAAAAAGGACCTTAAGCTTTGCCCTTAACACTATTAGGTCCAATGTTTCTGTTTCCCACCACAAAACCCTGGTTGTATAGGAAGTGCTTCTCCCAAGTTAGTCTAACCCTTCCCAGTGTCAACACTGGGTTTGTTCCTCTGCACTTTGGACCACAGAGGGGTTTTTTCTTTGTGTATTTGACGTGCTCTGTTGTAGGCAGGAATAATAAAGCCATTGTGTCAATATAGTGTACAGTTTCATCTGCACGTACCAGCTCTGACTGAAGCAAAGTGAATGTAGGCAACACTCTGTTGAATAATTATTGTTGCTGAGACAACAGTTCATCAGAATGACATTTGCATACGGTAGATAAGGATGTGCTCTCATGCGTGCAGTTGGACAAGCGTAGACCATAAGCACAGTACCAATGAGCCAGTAAGTGACCAGTTCTTTGAGGAATATATGCTTAGAAGTCTACCTAATCCTTCCAATTTAAATTGTCCTATTATTTTCTTAAGCACTATTAAAAAAAAACCTTGTATGTACAACGTCAGCACTATGGATAAACTTTTGTATAAAAATAACTATTTTTGAATTAAAAAACAAGACCAATCATGATATGTGTATTGGATCAGACTCATAATAGAATGTCCTGAAAATTCAAAAGTGCCCTAAAGCAGTTCTGCTCATTGAGTTGCATCATTTTCTCTAATTACCAGACGGATCAAATTGATGGAAAGGGTATAACAAGTTCTCGGCCAGTCTCACAGTGTGCATGCCCAAACTTAGTACAAAGTATGTGGCGAACAATTACCAGAGTTGCTGCTCTGTGTGAGCACTGGGGCCACAGCTTGGTTCTCATGTATGCCTCTGTAGGGTCCCTTTTGACCAAAGAGCTGCACTCCCAGCCCGTTACAGTCACTAATCTGGCCTGACACCAAGCTGATTTACAATACCCCCTACCCTAAGCACTGGCTCACTAGAGGTAATTGATTTAGAACAGTGTAGAGACACCTGCTGAATAGCATGAAGCCCTCAAAAGCCCCTTCTACCATTATAACAAAGTTCAGCCAAATGTCCTGACCTCAGTGTCACCTGTATAAAATAAAAACATTTAATCCCAAAAGTGTTTTCGCTGTTGAAAAATAGTAGAAGCCTTGCTTACACAGTGTTTGAGTTAGCATTGGGAATCCTCCTTTATTCTACCATAGTCTAAAATGTTTAACTTTTCTAATATTTCTTCTCTTCGCGGTAGCTAAAGATCCAGACATATGCGTGGATCAGGGTTAGCTTAAACGACTGCCTCCTTTAGCCCATCTATTGATCCAATGAGCTCTGTATTTGCCAGACTTTATGCTCACATGCCTTCACTCTGTTTGTCTTTTACTGGCGGAGACAAGGCTTTCTGCCCAGGGGGTGGTGGGGGTGGGGAAGTTGAAGTCTTGGTGTTAGGAAGGGGTGGGGATGGGGGGCGTCCATGCCTTCTGTGCTGCCTGCCTAGTCATTTTATGGCACCATCTGTCCACAAGCAAACCGTCAAGTGGTGACGTGTTTCACATCTCTCTTGCTTGACAGTGTGAGTTTTCCTTTGATATATATGCACATCTGCTGTTGAGAAAGCGTCCCAGTTTATTTTATTAATTTAATGTTTGGCCATAGCTGAACATCATTCTTAATTATGCAGTAAATCATTTGAGGAATTCTCTAAATTGTAAACAACTACAGACGTTAACATTTTTCCTCAGTCTTTGAACTAGTGCAAGGATATTGGCTGCATTACATTTTTAGAGACTCAGAATTTAATACAAAGCATTATTATTTTATTATTCTCCATCATTTTTGTATTGATGCCCTACCTTGGAGGTTCTCCTAAATAATAATAATAACAACATATTTAATTTATTTACCTCTTTCAAAATAACGATTCGTCACAATAAACAGAGATAAGAACCAAAGAGAGAACATTAGAGGGAAAATTAAAAAAAGCAATATCAATTATTCTAATAAAAAATGTCAAAAGATTAAAGGGGATAAAATGAATAAACAATACAAGTTTGTCTTACAGTGCTTTGGAGATAATTCATGTTTTAAGAAATGAAATGTTAAAAAAATTCCGATGACTTCACGAATAGACCATTTTAATTGGTTAGTTTTCTGTAAAGAAGGCTCCTAAGGTTGGTGCTGCTTCACACAAAGCCGTTTCACACACTCCATTGTTCCAGATTTGCACAGCGTTGCTTTTATTTGATGAATGTCTGTTTTACATTGAGCCTGTTGTTTGATTTATTGCCGACCCCGTTGCCCGGCACTTTGTAGTGCACGCCATTTTCTCCTTGCTCTGCAGCACCACAATGCCAATAATCACTCTCTAATAAATTCAAATGGAAGTGGCACTCTGGTATGTCTCTCCTACTCCGTGAAATACATATCAGTGTAATACACATCACCTCTCATTTCAAGATTGATTTGCAGCTGAAAGGATTGGTAGCCCCCCAGAGGTGATTGTAAATCCCACTTCAGCTGCAATTTATGGGGGTGCTTGAGTTTTGTTAAATGTTCACTCAACCGGACTAAATGCCAATCGACATTGTATCATATGGGCAAAGCCAATGTGAGATAGTCTTCCTGTTGAGGAGCAAGTTAGGAGCTCAGGACATTTTTAGCAACATTAAGTTGCATTAAGCCCTAACACTTGTGCGTCACCGATTACATCGCAATGCGTCATCGGGCCTCGGTGTCACATGCTGTAAATGTCTGCATATATTTCACATTTATATAGTATTATTATGCGTAATAAATGATGGATTTATTTGAGTCATCCACACTGACACTTTACTCATGTGATTCATTTATTACATATTATAGGTCAACAGAATCAGGCCCTCTTACTTTCTATTGCTCAACTTCAGGAAGTGCTTTTATATGTTAAAGGTGCCTCTCAGTCTCTCGATTCGGCAGTAAAACGTTAACAATTAACTCTGTGGAATCTGCTTGGAAACAAAAGTGGTGTAAAACTTGATAGGTCACAGGACATTAGGCTTTGTTAGGTGGATTTTGATGCAGGACTCTAACAAAGACACGCACCATCATGTCTGTGTGGACAGAAAGGCTTTCAGAGTTGGAGGGAAAGCCTCATTTTATAATACGGTGCTCTTCGGGTTGCAGTCATTCTCCTGGGGTCTTGTGGTGTGTTTCTATCATGGAAGTAAAAAAGGACCACAGACTTGCGAGGGTTGGCCTTGGAGTGCATGGAAAACTAATCAGCAGCCAAAACACTGCTGTCGAAATTCAGCTTGTAACAGTGTTTATGGAGCCGTTGTAGCCTGCGCCAACACAAACCTCTCTGGTCTGGGTTTATCACCTCCAGGGACGGCCATGATTAGCTCCCCACACGGCTAGCCATATATCTCAGCTGTCCCCCCCTCCCCCCACACACACACTCAGGATGACCCATTAAACAGAGACAGAGAAAAAGAGAGAACATGAGTAGGAGGGATGGAAACGATGGAGAGCAGAGATGCTACCTGTAGTTAGTGTAATAGTAGTGTTTACTCAGCCTCTGCGCTCTCTCTGCACAGCTGTGCCTTGTTTCATCTGGTCATTGTCAGTTTGTAGAACACCAGATCTGTATGGGTGGCCACTCCCTTGCCACACACACTGGGGGTAACGACTTGAATGACAGGCACCTGATGTGCGTGGCAAACGAGCAAACAGGATAGGTGTGTGTTTTTTGTGATATTCCCCTCCCCTCTGAACTCACTCAAAGGCGCTTTTGTCCTCCACAGTTTACCGTTCAGTATTTTCCAACCCATTGTTCCTTTTTTAATTACTTCACTAAACCTCTTAGTCGTCTGCCTATAGCGTACATACAGTATACGTCACGCACTGCACTACTGAGAAATCCCCAGACACCCAAGACTCCCCTTGGTTGGGGTCATTTTCAATATAATGACCTTCTGTTATCTTTAACTGTCTCTGTGTGTTGAAATTGCTATGACACCATAGTGTGTTATGTCTATTTATAGGATATATTGACAAATTAGACATAAGACCCAATGCTGCACACCATAAATTGTGTTTAGCATGTATCCCCATACAGAGGCTGAGTAAACACTAATATTCCCCATTGATATTAGCATTAGCTAACCTGCCTAGGAAGATTAAAGTTTAGTTGTGTTATACAAGGCATTTCCTTTGCCTATTCTACTGGTTATGAGTGTAAATGAGGTCAGGGGAACTACCGGTAACCATTATTTGACTTTGTCTTGAGAATAATTTTCCTATATCCAGACAGCGTGTTCTGTTCCCACTGAACTAGCTTAATTGAGCCTACATAGTGGCTGGGGCAAAATCAAATCCCTGAAAATGGCCGAAAGAAGGAAATAGAAAGTAGGTGGTATTGTGCCAGGAATCTCTACTCGGCATCTACAAGTAAATGCCAGACAGAATTGTGTCTACATTTAGTTTGCTAGAATAACATCATTTTAACATTGGTCGTTTCAAAAAATATGTAGACGTTTTGCAAAACTGGTTTATGAAAATATTAGTTTAGCCTGTGCAATTCTGTTTTAATCTGTATAACATTTTACAAAGCTGTAAAAATAATGACGTTTCTGAATTCATTGTGACACATTTTGTGATTATTAATAAGGATCTCCATTTCTGGTTGAATTAATCTAGATGATAATTTGAGCCGCAATTATGCAGTGCTAACTCTCTCATACACACGTTCCTCTCTTACTCTCACACCACCCAGGCTTCAGAATGAAAGCATTAAAGGTAGGGTAGGTAAGAATGGAGAAACCAGCTCGAGTGCGCTAGAATTTGAAAGTACGCAGCTGAAAAAAAATCTGCCCCTTCCTTCAGACTTCCTTACAGAGCCCCTCCTCCAACACACACGAACGCGCACATGACCAATGAGGGCACGAGATAAGTTTGTGCACGAGATGGAAGGCTGACAGGCAGGTAGGCCATCCAGTTATTTTAGCCGGGCCGGCTCAGATCATTGGTCGTGCTTTTTACAGCGCCACGGCGTCCACAGATGCATTTTGTATGTATTTATTGTCAAAGCATTTAATGTATTCATTGCTATCGGGATGTTAAGAGCATTCCATGGAATATAACAAAAAGTGTTTCTGAAGTGAATTACCTACCTTTAATGAGACCGAAGCATTCACATCCAATCTCACAAGGGCAGACATCCACCCCTACATGTTCTTATTGTTTTTCTCTCACTCTCCCACATACTTGCAAACAATATCTTCCTGTGTGCTGAGCCACTTGCTCAGATTTTGGATCACACTGAATCGTATCCGCGTTGGTGCCTTGTCCTTCTCTCAGTAGCACTACCGCCACAGCACTAATACACACAGTGGCAAATGATGTCCCATAGTATTTGTGTGCAGCTGGGAGGCACCAGCCTGCACTGGGATAAATAAGCAGCTATATAAATAAAGAATAAACCTCGCTCTAGGAATTTGTCTCATTGAAGATGAAAAGCATCTGCCTCTCTCTGGCATCTGCTGTAAAAGATATCCTTCCACAGCCAAGGGTTTGGAGCAAGACGAGTAGCCAACTCTATCAGCCTCACTCACTCTCTACCCACCGACATGAACCAACGCAACGCTGCCGTACATAAAAATGAGTGTCAAAACAAATGTGTCAGCCAACAAACTTGTACGAGTTACACTCATTTTGCAAAACTAATTTAGGATATTAAGTTGAAATGAAAATAGGGCCTCAATGTCTTTAAATTAGGGTGGGGGTGTGCCCACTTTTATTTGGCACCCTAAGCTGTGTATTTGTGTATCTTTTTCATCAGCAGACACTAAACACCCCAACAATGAGCTTCTTTCTAATTAGCAGGAAAGGTGAATTAAAAAGGGAGATCTGTTTTTCCAGAGGTTGTAAATGACTTCACTTGTTGGTATTTCTTAATGTTCATGCAGGGAGTAGTTTAATACTCCTTGATAGGATCACAGCTTGAACTTTCACTGACGATAGATGATCTTGGCTGCACGCCTTGTTTTGGAAATTCCTTAGATGCAAGGTGTGTTTCATCGGGATATTAGTTTAGGAGACACGAAAGCCAAAGGCACATTCCTGTAAGACACAGTGATGAAGACCTAGCCGTCGAGGACACCTGTCTGTATGTCTGTGCCCAGGTGAGGCAGCGGCACCGTGACTCACGAGCATACCTGCCCCTCATTATTCTCAGCCATGCTGTTTTTTTTTCCCTTTGCCGAGTGACTTGTCGAAAGAGGTTAAAGCAGAGCTTAGATGAATAAAAGGAAACTCTTGAAACCTTGTTTTCCTAAGATCTCTGTCAAGCAGAGTGTTTCCCTTGGTCCCGGTTCACAAAGAGAATGGTCAAAAGGTGCCCGGTGTGTGCATTTTTCCACTTTTTCCACACTCATTGAAATAGCCACATGAGTAATGAGCTGTTCAACACCTTCACAGGCTTAAGATTAAGAATGGAACAGGTTTGTTATCCACAAGATACTGGAGGCATTGTGTTCCTGACACTCAAACTTATTTAGCTGAGCTGAATGGACTGAAGCTGACCGGCCACCCAGCTAGCCTCAAGATATTCTGCATTTTGGGCGCTTCTCTTTCTCCTCTCACAAATATCAGCAATCACCATTGTTCGGTTGCCACAATAAACTCGGCCGTGAGACGGAACAGAAGAGCTGAGAAATATTTCAATTCAATTCCAATAGGCCTCTTATAAAAGCTTTATACAGAATAATTGTCAGGAAGCCCTTGAAGACAAAAGAAGGCTTAGTTTAAAAACTTTAAAAACTTTTCTCATTTTAGTTCATTTTTCTGAAGTCCTCTGGAGATACTGCTTTAATTCCATCAAAAGAGAGATATCTATCCTTACCATATTGTGGTCTGCTCTACAGCGTTATGATTACTCATCACAGATGGCCATGGGCAAGAGTGTAGGGATAAGAAATGTAGTTAGCTCAATTCATGGGGATACACAGTTACTTTGTCTATAATAGCATTAGACGTCAAAACTGCAGGCTATAACAAACTTAGGGTCATATACCCAAATCTAATCAGCTGGCTTAGTCATTTCCTACACCAAATCTAATTCCTAAAAAAGACAAAGAACCATGCTTGTGCGGTTTAATTTGAGGGACAGCCATTGTTTTGTGTCTCCACCCACTACTTAAGAAGATGGGCCAATGCTTTCTGTTTTATTGCTCGGTTAATTATGGTTAATTTGTGGTACACCTGCCGCCGCTTTGTTGACCAACTATGTGCCCCTTGGGGTGTGTTGCAAGTTAAATGTTTATGTATGCATACATGTTGTCATGTGATGAGATCATGGCACTTTGTGTGATTTGAGCCCATCTGGAAGACACGGTTTCAATTTCTTAATGGAGAACATTAAGTGGGCGGGGGTCCTCAGGGAGTTCTGTTTAGGAGCTCCTCTGGGTTTTTAACTGATCCCCTTTGTGGGAGCATAGCTGAGGATGTTAATCCTGCGTCCTGACCTCCCCTTTGTTCTTTCAATTTCTTCTTCCCATCATTTCTCTCTGCTACATTGTACTGCATTTGTTTCCTAACTCTTCCGCTGATGTAGTTAGCGTGTTACATTCGCTCCACTTGTATTGCCCCCGAGCAGTATTTTGTTGTGGGTATAGGGTGCCTTGTTGATCGCAGATCTCAAGTGTTGTGTGCTGTTGTTCTCTTACAAGGGTAGAGTAAGGGTTTCTTACAAGTATACAACATTTCCGTCTCCTTTGGTTCTGCTCTGCGACTTGCTTTTGATATTTCTGCTTTACTGTGTTATTATGCTCATTCAAATATATGCAAATGTATAGTGGGTTTGAATACTAATGTTTCTCTTCTCCTGTTGTGCATGTGTTTGCTCTCGCAGGTGTTAGTCTTTGATCCTGTCAGAGTGGGACNTTCTTGACAGTCCCGGTCCGGAAGTTGTTGTGTTGTACGCTGGATTTACCCGTACGTATGTTAAACCGTTTGACTCTATTTAGGTAGTACTACATTGATAAAATTTTACGTTTAATTATTTTGTTGTAGGCCTACTGGCCTAGATGTTTATTTTAAGGCACCTTGGCTTTGTTCTGAATGCACTTTGTTGTAGTTATCCAACAGAGAAAAGAAAATGCACTTGACTTGGAATTGATTTACTGTATGCATTCAAAAGTGCTGAATAAATGTTTTATGAACCCATAATAGTGATTATTATTTAAGTTAAGTTTTGCCATAATCATGTCTTTTTCCATAATCAGGCAGCTGAACAACATTGGTAAAAAATGTATACATTATATATATATATATATTTCTATTAATCATTTTCGGCCTTTCGGCATTCGGTTTTCGGCCAACTGTTTCCTATTTTCGGTATCGGTTTCGGCCAAGAATTTCCCATTCGGTGCACCCCTAATGGTAATCGTCTGCTAGCCTACGGTACTCGTAGTATGTATGTGTGTATCTTGTCAATATATTTGAATGTCTGTTTATATAACGGTTCATTCTTCGGGCGCGCCCAGCACGTTCACAGCCTCACAGGCATAGATTGCGCAATATTTTATTGCGCACCTTAGAGGTGAAGTGCAGGCATATTGTCATTCAAGAGAGAATATGATGCGTAGTTATTTTGGAAAACATTGTTTTGTTTGCCTATTTACCTCGTTAAAGTAAATAATACTCATTACATTATTTGTGATCAAAATAATGGTTGTTGGTAATGTATATTAGCGACCCCCACAGATATTTGATTTAACTGGGTCCGTGGGAGCTCAGGCCCCTCCTTATGGGAGCTCAGCTCCCATTGGCTCCCACGTAACTCGAACCCTGGTTTTCATTATAAGTACAACATATTTTTTGGACGGACACTATAATTTACAGTTTTTTACCATGTTCAATCTGAATTTTCTTTAAAATAAAAAACATCTATATTGATTCTGACTTTTCTACATCCAACTCACAGGTTTATCATTACTTTGAGAAAAAAGATTATTAATTTAACCCTTTTAGAAGGGAAGANTTCTGGGTGATTGTAACGAGCGCGAAGACCGGAGGAGAAAGGGAGGAAAGGGACTGAAGAAGGGAGGGACTGGGAGAGAGAGAAGTCCGTAGCCGGTTCAAGCAGGTTCAGTCTTCTGCGTCTGCCGTAGAGTTCCTCCTTCAACGCAGGCAACAACGGACCGGTGGCCTCCTCGGCGGTCTCTTTTGGGTTCTTAGCTGGACCTACTTCTATCGTTCCTTTCGTCGAGGGTCGCGAACTCCACTCCGTCAGTTTTGCACTGTGGCTCGTACGTGTGTGGGTATTTGTGGTTCGTCCCAGCGTTGGGTCGTTTGTGTGTATTATCGTTTAGTAACATCAACAGGTGAATCTTGGCTTTCTGTGGGTATCACTTTCTCCATACAAAGGCAACAATGACAAAACCCACACTGGCCTTGTTGCTGCTCACACCTGTGGCTCAGTCATGGGAGAAACAACTAGTCTGTTTGCGGCTGCCTGTCACTGTATTTATGTTGAATTTCTCCCCTGTGCTTTGACACGCCATTGAATACGCAAGTAAGAATAGAAAGCAGTAAGGGTTCTGTCTCGGGAATATGGTAGATTGCATTAACACCAATAGATACAAGATAAGCAGTCAAATTCCTACAAAACATTTCAGCAAAAATCACAAAGAAAGAGATCAAGATGACGGTAAAAGGGGCACTTTGGGAGTTGATCGGGTTATTTAGCATTCAAAACATTTGTGAGTTATGAGGCATTGCTTATTGTGTTCTGAAATCCAAACAAGGCTCATACTATATTCATGTTCTGTAACCTCTGTCTGACTTCACCGATAATGCGTTTACAACAACACAGTCGACTACCTTGGAGAACACCTCTTGACGTGATTCTCCTGTTTGCCTTTGGGGTATTTTTAGCGAGCACCACACCCAACATCATTGTGCGTAGGACAATGGAGTGTGTGTTTCAGCAACGGCCTGTCTAGGTTGACATGATGCTACAATGAGGGTGCCTGAGCTCCATGCTACGGCGTTGGTGCTTTGTTCTTTATTTGCGGCCTCAGACGTGCATCATACTAGTCTGACTTCGGGATAACACAATGGCCTTGTTACCAGCTCCGTCAGCCCGTGTTTCATCTCCAGAGTCATTAAAGAGGCACCTAAACCGCAGTGGTGACGAGCAGAGCGCCCCGTGGAGACGCGCACAAAGGGTGAATCATTACTCTGTATACACACAGGAGACGCCAGCATTCCCTCTATGAGCACACACTGGGGAAAACCCAGCAGTGGCTGCCACCATTTTTGTTTTACCTCTTTTATGTTCTAATATAACATTGGTGGGAGAAGGGTTGGGGGTGTCGATATCTAGTTAGCATAACATAATGCCTCTTTCTGATATGGATAGGGCCTTCCGTGAACATATTCTCCAGGTCTACCGGTAACATTCATTGTAAACCTCTGCCCTCGTTGGAGAGAGAGAGGTGGTGCTGTCGGTCCTTGCTCGAGGACATTTCTGCAGAGGAGCTTTCTTCAAGGCACACGATAAAGGAGACACTGAAAGCATGCAGGCAGAGAGAGAGGTGTGTGTGTGTGTGTGTGTGTGTGTGAATACATAATGCTTTGATGTGAGACGATTTCACACATTCAAATGCAACTGGGTGGAGGGAAAGAGGTAGCAGCAGAGATATGAATTTTTTAATGTGATTGTATGCATCTCCTGATTAAAAGCTTACTGTCCATGAAGGACTATGACATACTGAATATGTATATTTGTTTATACCAAAAAAGAAAAATACTTTTGTATTATAAGTTGTTGATTAAAGGGAGTATAACAAAGTCAAGTATCTGACAAGCTTGTTTTTTTAAAAGTGATCTACTGGTGAAGCAGCAATGCAGTTGAAGAATATAGACTTTTATATCATTCAAACGTAATAAAATTGCTTAAAATGGCTTCTTAGAAAAAACCCATGAACACACTGAAAATAACAAATTGCAGCAGTTTATCTGATATTCACTTTTTTTCATGATCTGTTTTTCTTGAATTAAGTTGCCATTAAATAACAAGCAAAGGAGATTAGAGCTAACATGATCCTTTGTTTAAAAAACCACCATGCTAAGCTAACAGTGACTAAATCCAAATCCAACCCAGAGCGTTTTTTAAAACACTGATAGTGAAGTGTGCTGTAGTGCAGTGTGAGGAGTGTGTGAGTAGGCAGCTCTGCATGCTTGGCGATACACAGTTATCCAACACATACTTACATCCATTTTTTGAACTGTGACCCCTTCGCAGTACCTAAGCCCACCTGACATTTCAAATATATTTCCGCCTTCCTGTGGATAAGATTTAGACTGCAACCGCTCAGCGCTAAATCGTTTTCTATAGCGTCAGAATGTGGCTGTGGCACACGCAGGCAGCAGCAGGAGCGTTGTGCTAATGATTCAAACCTGATAAGCTGCTGAGAGTGTACGCCTGAGCATGCATCTGAGCGTGCTTCGTTGGTGAGTTGGAATGCTCAAGACCTGATTATCGCCGTTCTGACTTCCAAGAGCTGCGGCTAACATCTGCCCAAAGCAGTTCCCTTAGTTACGTTTTTGGTAAGATGGAGGATCAGGCAGCATTAAACAGTTCTTTGGACATGTCTCAAATGAAAGGATTTAAGCTCAAGCATTAACATTTAAGTTAGGAACTGCTGGATCCTAAAAAATCATAAGGATGTTTTCGGATAAGTGGAAGAAAAGGGTAAACTGGCCCTTGCTGAGCTTTTCCCGTCTTAATCCTCTTAAAAAAAAGCTTCCTCTGAATTTCGGTCGTCAACCTTTGACTCAAAGGCGAAACTATGGCCTTCGGAGCTTTCTATCGTTAATCCATATCTCACCAAGCATTCAATCATAACATCTCAAAAAAGGTCTGTGATGACCCCAAACCCCTGACTTACAGACGGGTTTAATAATGTTCCTAATGCACTCCAGCAGAAGTGCAGAGACCTTTATTTTTGGACTCTGCAGAGTTCCTCCATCATTGAGCCACCACTGGAGGGTGAGGATATCAAACTGTTGGGTTTGTCAGTTCTTTTCTTAGAAAGCCAAAATCCAGACTTGACCCTTTTTTCTCTCCGCTTGTGTCCCATTTTCCTGGCTGTCAGGCAGTTGTCTCATGAAAACAAAGGCAGGGATGAGGTGGAAAACACAGATGCCTACCTATGCAAATCCTTCGCTCAGTCGGTGGCTGCGAGTTCTGAGCCGCACGTTTTCTAAGCTTTGATATATCACATTCAAAACTCCTATCTTGGCACTCAAGACTTTACCTCATGCTCTCTTCACACTGGCAATGTGTAGGAAGTGCTGCCACAAATCTCAGGCCCAGACAGTGTTGGTTGCAAGATGGCAGAATTTTCATTTTTTTCATCGACGCTTCATGAATACTTCATATTTACCAAATGTAGTTTACTGGCCCATACCAAGATTAAGGCGTTTCTCTAATTGTTGACACAATCACGTGAACACTGTGATTGGGATGTGAAAATGAAAGCAGATAAACATATTTGTGATACGAGTCGATCATTTAAGCTTTTGGTATAATCACCCAATTACTGCATCAGAAAGATCAAAAAGTGATCCACATGCAAAGCAGTGTTGCTGTACACCAAACACTGTTGTTGATGAGAAAAACGGATTTGTTGTTAGTAGAGCAAAAAGGCTTTCATGTTACGACTAATGAACGGAATAAGTTAATCAAAACCAGTTAAAACCCTATTTCTTGTTTTTTTCTTGTGAGACTAATAAGGTGTTTCCTGTGTGCTACAAAACATCCTCGCACCCTGACAGACATTCGCCTGATTATCAAACAAATCATTGGGCTATTAGGGAAATTAATTCCAACCCTTTTAACGTGATATTTTCAAAAATGTCATACAAAGTGCTTGCCTAATTAAGCAGTACTTGTTAATAGTGAGTCATTTGTATTAAGCATCAAAGATATAGTGTGTAAAAAAATAATCACATCCATGAATATGTGTGCCATATTGACTGAATATTTTACATTGCAGAGCAGGCTATGGAAAAATGTGCATAGATCCCTACGGGGAACAAACGGGTATGGGGGTTTCCGTACTCCGGTATTTCCCGTATTTCCACAGGTGTTTAATTCTTCTCTAGAGAGATGTGAAAATGTTGGGACAAGTAATCATGAAAATCTATAAATGTAAAGCAAACAGTTTACAACTTAAGACAGAACAGAGGTGACATTTAAGAGGCTGGACACATTTGAAAGGGGTTTACTTTAATATGACTTCATATATATTTAGTCTTATTCCTGTTATGATCACTCAAAGCAGCGTTATTGTATGGTATGTTTCCTGAGCAGCTTTATAGCTTTCTCTTTTATCCTTGTCTGGGGCCTCCGAGGCTTGTGCTAACTGCAGAGACAGCAGGGAGAGCCGTGTAAATGGTACTTGTGTGGCTAACAATTAGCGTATTCCCAAGTCTGCCAGAGTGCCCATTGAGAGCTACTCTGTGGTGTAGAGTATCAGGAATCGATACACACGAGGCAGAGAGAAAACCATTAATTCTTATTAATAATGAATTAGCAAGTTATCATTTCCATGAGGCAACACTTAGTGGACATTTGTCTGATGGCATCAGCACTGGTTGTTTTAATGGAACACTTCCATTAGGGCCTTTTCGGGCCATTAGCAGGCAACTTGTTTGCAATTAATTCCATATAAAAGCTGCCTCCCCTGCAAGTTATTTACCCCCATAAAGTCAACTGTACGTCAGGCTGTTTGTTTAAAACAACAGCAAGTTCTGCATTTCTGTTTCACAAATTAACAACAAAGAACACTGTGTTCTTTTGACTAAATCTACCGTATGTTACAGGACTTTTAACATGCTATGATAGAAAGCAGGGTTTCCCTCCTTTTAATCCATGTATTTCACATCAACACGATATGTTCGTATGATCTAATCACAATATAAAGAGAAAGCAATGCAATGCACGGTTATGGCTGCCTGGTCAGGTTTGGTGGGACTTTCCACTCCCTCTCATTGACAGTTAGTTCACACTGCAATGAAACACAGAAGCCAAATCATGTTTGTTCTTTTCCTTTCAAAGAATAATAGTGTAGTGGAAAAATATTGATTGAGCTTTTAAAGCTTTATCAAAAACCTTAGTGAAATTGAAAGAACAATGTCATCTCTGAGATATTGTACTAACAATAACATTTTCTAAACCTATAGAAAAGGAAAGAAAGGAACCATCAACGTTTCAATACCCCAGTGGACCATGAAGACAGGCTTTCTATCAGGCCTTCAGTGAATTATTCAAGACGGCAGAGAAGAACAAGAACTCTAAGTGCAATTACCCTTCACTCCTCTCTTCTCAGTGTGAGCAACATTAACGTAATGGCTTTCATCTTCTCAAGCCGATTATGAACGAGGGAGGTATATCTTAACTCTGCTCTGGCTCCCCTCTAGTCTGTCAGTCATTATATGACATTTGAAAGAAAGAGAAACCACAATGTGCTTTGGTGACCGATGCCAGGAGTGGGCATCTAAAAACAGCTGTTTAAAAAACATGCACGGATAAATGCTTCATTGTGTAATTGTTAAAGGTGGTATGTAGGTGTTTCTGCTATCGCATGCGGGGAAATGTGAGGTGTTATATTACCTGTGGTATTTTAAGTGGCGCCCAAAGTAACTCTATCCAAAGATGATTCACTACCTGTGGCTTTTTTCAACCCACCACAGTCCTTAAGGGAATGTTTTAACAGACCTTAGATTGAGACATATACTCATGTCTTTGTTATAGTTTCTAAGACAGTACTTCTTTTGTTGTACTACATAGTGAGAAATATACTGTTGAAAAGTAAATGACTGTTTTATAATGATGGAAACTATACTGTATATTTTACAGTTATTTGTCTTGCCGTTGGACACACCCACACAATGTGGAAAATGCAAATGTAAAATGCAAAATCGCTCGCTGTCTCAAAAAACCCGTCTCTTTATGAAGTATTTGGCGCCAACCTACAAGATAAGCCTGCTAATGTGTCGACAGAACCGCATAGCTCATCTGCATAACCCTGGGGCTACATCACCTCCGATGTTTATTAAGTTCGCTTGATGAAATGTTCTCATTTGCCCTGTCGTGAAAATAAGTGTTTTTCCATTCTTAAACTGTGAAGGACGACTGACTTCTGCATTTGGAGGCATGTGTGGGTGGTAGCAGAGTGCCAACCTGGGGACACTCGCATGCAAAACGAAATACAAAGAAGGAAAAGCACATTTTGAATGCAGCTTGAATATGTAAGAACGTATATGGCGTGACAGCTTTGTAATGGAAATTCAAACTACTCTGTAAAGTTGCCGTGGGAATACGAATGGAGATTCTTGGGGAAATGACCGGGGACTTCGTTAATGTTGACGGGTAAAGTCCAATGGTCACCTTGGCACAGGCCCTGACATTAATAGACCAGTGTAGGGAAAATGTTAAGTGTGTTAAGTGATCCCAAAGGTGGTGGGCTGGGGGGGGTTCCTGCCACTGAGACGCCTCTCCGCTTCTACAGAGATCTCGTTTTGGGGTTAGCTCGTCATCCATCACCACGCGACCCCACTAACCTCATTAATTTGCCTCCCCTAGATTAGCCCTCCCTGGGAGACCACAAAGAGCCCCTACCATTGTTCTCATCCTCTCACCCACATGGCCTGGAGGTCTTAAGTAATTCCACTCTCCACTAGCCAAAATTGAGAGAAAATGTAATTATGTTACTGTAGGGACATGGAACAATAAAGAAACCTCTGGCTTTAGGCCAACAGGCCCTTTGTTGCTTCCCTTATAATTTAACATCTATGAAAAGCTAAAGTGACCATTTACCTATGAAGCAGTTGAGATTTTTTTTCTACGACATAACCAATGGATGCTCTAGGTTCAGTTAGATGCATTTGAATGCACCTTGGAGGATGCTGCAACATTAAACAATACAAGGGTACAATGTGTCTTATAAGCCTTGATTAGGTCCTATTAAATGCTGTGTGGCCAAAAATGAAATACAAAACAAACTAATAAGTCACAGAGGAATTGAAATGTCTTTTGTCAATAAAGCCATCATTATGAAAACATAATTTAAATGTATTTTTCAAACTGAAGGACACTGGCGGTTATTGTCGTCCTGTGGCATTGCCGAGTCCGGGAAGCAGCAGAGGGGTGACCGCCTCTGGCCCTGCTATTGAGTTTCCTAATTAAACTATTAATCTCACATCATTAACATCCGATGACCCTTTCCTCCCTCCATTATGACATTGCCGACTGCCTTATGAAAACAATTTCCCATCAAATCTAACCAACCTCTAAATTGCGTTCCTCCAACACTTTATCTTGCAGATGTTTTTCTCATCTATATTGTGGTTTCTCAGAGTGCATTTCCTGTTGTTTAGTCCCCCCCACCCCCCACTTTATTCTCCCCCCCCCCACCCACCTCAGCCTCCTTTTCTCTCTCTGTGTGCCTGTCTGTGTGATGAGTGTGGACCACAGCTGTGTGCTAACTGCATTAGTCTCCAAGTGGCTCTCCAAGGTGGATATGGTTACTTTTAATTAAAAAAGAATCCATTTCGACCCCTGTCAGTTTTTGAACTGGGTGACCATATGGACACTAAAAAATACAATACAATTTCTAGCACCCCAGCCCCCCGTCTGGGCAGCCCTCTCAAAACCACTTTGGCACTTCAATCACATCAGTCATTGTAAAAGCTCTAGCCTTTGCCAAATCCATATAAAGAGCTTGTCTCATACTGTAAATATACATTTGGAATATATGCCATGTAATTGGATATTTTTGTATACATATCTAACATTTTTAGTCAAGTTTGCCAAAACCAGAATACTTGTATATTTGTCATAGTGGCCCAATGGGAAACCTCTTAGTGGTATAGTCATTGGACAATAAAATACACTACAGAACACGCACACTGTTAGTGGTGGGAGGACACACAATTAGGACAATAAAAGGAAGTGGCATGACACAGTGGTTTAAAGCTCACATAAACGTATTAAGTTCATTATGGTCACATTGTAATCCTCTTGCCACTCGGAGGGGAAAGAACAGGACTTGGTGGTTTTGCCGCACCTCACACGAAAAGCCACCCAAGATTATAACATGAGAGGCACCAGAAGAGACACATACATCAAAAGCTTATTAAAGGCAGGGAAATAACTCACAATGACAGCACCACAAAAAGATAACCATTACGTTTAAGTGCTGGCTATGTATGACTTTGAGGCTGACCTTGTGGGCCACTGGCCTATTGTGTACAGGAGGCTGTATAGGGAGCTGGTTGATTAGGAGGGCTCCCGGGGGATCGATGGTGTGTCTGTGATCAGCACTCACAGTAATCACACTGTATTGTGTGCCTACTCAATGACAATATAATTTAATGATGCACAGGGCTATCACATTGAAAGTGCTCGTGGAGGATATCTGCTACTTATTTCCAAATCATGACGAATTGTACCATCTTAACTATAACAAACTAACAAACAGTTTGACAACAACCTTTGAAATGTAGCCGTAATAAAGTGGCAGACAATGCCATGTAAATTGAATAACCTATAGATTGTATGTGAGGATAAGGCCTTACACTGATCATACGTTTTGCTACCTGTGGTTGCTTTTGCCTGTTACTTTTTCAAGAGGGATACAAGGACACCAGACCATGTAATCAGAAACTTGCCAGGCACCACACCCATAATATCTGTCTGGTGTCTGCCCTGTAATACAGGAAATCCAAACCAGAACTATCAAGTTCACATAACTAAGTTGCATACAAATTACAGGCATCAAATGCAGCCAACCCTGCTATTAGTGGTAGGTGTTATTTTTGCCCCACAACTGTCTTATTTTAATTCTATGTCTGTTTGCTTTACAGTCTGGGTAATAGCAGGTCTACACATTTTCCCATGTGTGCTTACATTATACTACAACCATAGATTAACCTCGGACCACAGCCAGGCTTTTCTATAAATCTTTATATGTTTGTTCTTTAAAATTAAATTATATCTTGTATTGAGTCCCTCATTCATGTATCAGTGTTTGAGTGCATCTTCAATCATACTGCCTGTGCCAGCTTGTCACAGAAGAGTATCTTTGTCTGTTAATTAAAATGCTCGGCTCTGGGTTTGTATCTGTGAATGATATGATTACTGAAATTAGAGACTGGAGTAATCTTGCTCTCATGGAGATAAAGAGGCAGATCACAAAAAGACTAGATGTATAAAAGTAAGAACACCATAGACCATTGTTCAAATGAACCCCTACTGTAGTTCACAGCACTGAACACAGTAAAATACATGTTAGCTTGCTCTGTCTAGCTATGTGTGATCAGATAGAATGAGACCACCAAGACAAAATATGTTCTAACTGCTTAAGCCATCCTGCACATGTTCTTAATATACAATAGCAGCCAGCTGAATAATAAGAGCACCATCCACACTCTGCACTGGGCATCTGACAGACTCAGCACATCTAAATAAAATCTTGCAACCTTCATTGCTCCTAAAATTATTTTTTTCTTCATCATCTCTTAAAAGAATATGCTCCAGTTAAGGTTTGGTTTGGTCCTACCTACAGTAGTAAGTAACCCCAAAAATGTAATTGTAACTATGCACTGCCTTCAGATACGCACCCTTTCATGGCATGGACAGATAGTTTGGCTGCATCCCATTCAATAGGAATTCAGTAAAACCCTGACCCTCTGCCTGCACAGTGCATTCTCCGATCACATGTGGCGCCCACACTACTGCCAACACTACTGCTCTGTCTCAGCCAAAAAACAAACTAACAAATGTCAGTTTGGATTATATTACTGGAGTGAACAGATTTCATATATTTCAACGATATCTCAGTTACCGTGTGGATTGTTGATTTAAACAAAGTATACTTTTTTAAGCAGCTTCTGCTAGGTCTTGTTAGTTCACTGTTTCTAGAGTGTAGCTTGATCGATTATCCATTTGTTTTACTTTTGCTTAATTCATTTCTATTCGTTCCTTATTTTAAAACATACATTTTTTGAATGAGTTGTTCAATGTAAACCAAACTTTTGGTAATTCACCAAATGGGTCATTTCACACTGTATGTGTCTCAGAGATAAATGGAATTATCTGACAAAACAAAGGATTCACTTCTGCTTATAATATGGGACAGGGCTTGTTTCAGTCTTCAAATGACAAGCTAATATAGCCAAATCAATTAACCCCTTTTTTTCGACTGTATTCTTCTTATTTCCACTGATTCCCATGAATTACTATGTGAAGTTTCCCCCTTTAAAAAGTCCTGGAATATTTCCACTTTAGTTCTATCACTCTGAAGTCAGAACAAGCAATCTTGCCAGACCACAAGAACACATCTGTGAAACTTTCCTGCAAGGTCAACATCACACTGATATTGTGCAAAACTCTAGACAAGCCGCTTGGGACAAAGTTGATAACCCAGCGCTGAGTGAGACAAGACAAAGGGTACAGGAAAACAAATCCTCCCGGACCCATGTATGAAAGCACAGGGCAGTTGTTGTGGTCGGGTGGGGGAACGGGAGGGGTTGGGGTATAATTGAATTACAGTGACCCCATGACACTACTATAGGTGAGGTCATCTGCTGAATTAATTCTGTCCCTGACCCCAGCTTCTAGTTCTTGGCTGCCCTCGAGACCCAAAGGCGCAGCGATGGTGACACATCTTTCTGAGCGGCTTCGTGCCGCCAAAACCGTCATTCAGATTGACAGCCGATGGGGAATCACGATGTGCACTGTAAGCTTCTTTCTTTTGTGCAAATGCTAAAGCTCTATACTTTGGGACATGCGTTAGACAAGCTGCCCTTTCTGTGTGTTGGAATCCACCAAAGAAACCAAATGTTAATTAAATTCATATTCTATTTGAAATGAAACTCTATGCTGCACAGCAGGAAAGCTTGTTCCCATGAATATTCCTACAGTTAATTCATGTGCAACAATGTAGTGGGTTAAATTATTTTATATGAGGAGAATGTCTACAAAGGTGTTGCATTTGTTTGTTAGAAAATAATATACCTGAAATTATTCTGAAAATAATTTGCTTTTAAACCTTGGTTGAGGATACAGTGAGGGGCATAAAGCTCGTAGTGTCAAAAATAGAAATACCAGGCAGGAGGTTACTTACTGTCTGCATGAGAGGAGAACACCAAGCAGGTGAGTAGAAGCAGGAATAGCAACGCCCCTCTGGGCAGGAGGGGCGCTGCCAGGTGAATATTAGGCACCATGTTCCAAGTTGGCACTGGTCCCTCCTCAGTCGCCTGCTAGACACGTCCCACTCTGACAGGATCAAAGACTAACACCTGCGAGAGCAAACAGGAGAAGAGAAACATTAGTATTCAAACCCACTACACATTTGCATATATTTGAATGAGCATAATAACACAGTNCTATATAAATCAGGATGGAAGGAGATTAAAGAGGAGGGAGGCCTGTCTGGTCTCGCTTGGAGAAGAGAGGAGTTGGTGGGATGCTCAATAACACAGCTATTGATATAGCTGTGTTATTGAGCATCCCACCAACTCCTCTCTTCTCCAAGCGAGACCAGACAGGCCTCCCTCCTCTTTAATCTCCTTCCATCCTGATTTATATAGTCCTCTTCATCTCTTTCCGTCTTTTCACACTCTCATCCTTCCCGTCTGTTCTTCAGCCCCACCTTCACTAGCCATATATTCCCTTGATGTATGACTTGATGTATTTCCCCTCCCTCTTTTGAACCCATTTGAACACAAGGAAATGCCCTAAGTGGGAACTCTCACTGTATCTGATCAGTCGTGTTACGCTGTGGTGTAGGTGGGGGTAAACTATAGGATTGTGGTATTTCTTGATATGATACCTGTTGAGATTCACCAGGTTTTTTGATATTATTCCAAATTAAAGTTCACTCTTAAACTTATGGCGCCACCTGTATTTAGGTGAACCTTTTTTTAACGAGAACAGCAGCCTTATAATCCTCCAGGACATACAATTGAAAGCTGGAAACTTCAAAACGTTCCATTATTTCTACTCTCAGAATGGGAAACAGAGCTAGAGAAAACTGTCTGGACAAATGTTCTTTATATGTTGCAATAAAGTGATGTCCTCGGTCTCTAAAGATAACGTCCCTGCCCCCTTGCTTTGCTCCGGATCTCCTAGGTGATTGAGTTTGATGATGGCTCGGGTTCCGTACTGCGGATCCAGCCACTGCGCACACACAGAGACGAAGCCATTTACGAGTGCACAGCCAGCAACAGTGCTGGCGAGATCAACACCAGCGCCAAGCTCACAGTGCTTGAAGGTAAGATAAGTATTTTTCTTTCGCTTGGTTTCTTTATCCATCTTTTTTTTCCTACCTGGCTCCTCTGGTGAAGCCTTTATCTCAATATATCCCAAAGCAAATATGATACTGTTTACCTTAATAATTTCATACATAAACATTTGAGGATTTCTGATATTGGCAGTGTCATGGAGGAGCAGATAGAGCTTAATGTAAAGTCCACAAGGCGAAAAATAAATGCAAGGATTGCGTTTTTAAATAAGATCGCATGCACTTCACCGATTCAGCTATTATGTGACCTGGAACCAGATATACTGTGAGAAATGTTTGGTGCTTTTGGATATGATACTATATTTAATGTGTCTTTTTTTATCTCAATGAGTCCAAAACAGCATAATAATCCCATATTCAATGACAATAAGAACATCAATTACCTCCTTAAAAGCCTTAAAATGAAAAATGACTGATGACCATATGACTTACATAGATGCTTACGATAGATCATGTGGTTCACTGTAAATCTTTAAAAAACGTCCATGTGAATATGTAAACAGTTTTAAGCGTGTTACATATAAAGGGCTAGCCTCCATGCCTACAGGCTAGTTTGACCTTCATGTCCCACCTTCCACTCGTGCCCATACGTTAATATATGTGATTTAAGTAGACAAACAGTCTGCACTTTTCCCTTCTCAGCTTTCTAAATCACTGTGCAGTGACTGTCTTCCTTAATTGATTGTAATTTTGTCATGTGGGTGCAAGTCACAGAAGGAGTTGGTTTCATAAATAAACTTTCAAGAAAAAAGCTCCAGATTTAGCCTACAGGGGGATTTAAGCCGTCCATGGACATTACACTGGCAATAAAGCAGATCCCCTCTCATTTAAACACAGCCTTTCTATCCCCCATTTGAGTCCCATCTTTCTTACACCCACCCTTCCTTTTTTCTCTGTCCACGCTGATTTGATGATATCATCGGCTCGGCTTGCGTAATCTCCCCGAAGGGAGTTTTCTTCTGCGCTAAGAAACCTTATCTTTCTACCCCTCTTTTGCACTGTATCACGAGAAATGCTGCACAAACAAACAATACTGAACGTGACACGAAGTGCACACGAATGAGCTCAGATTAATCACAGTATTCGGGAAGGGGGGCAAATAGGACAGGAGTTTGGATCCCCTCAATTAGTGGTGTTAAGAAGGACAGACAAAAGGTCTTACTCAACACTGAGCAACTGTTTTCAGCAGCAGACGTGCTTTGCATAACGTCTTGCTTTAGCTCAGTGTGCTAGCTGCTAACCCCAGAGACAAGCACCATACAGACACATGGAACATGGACGCTTTTTTGCACATAGCTTTACTGGTGTTCATACATTCAGCACAGGATCCAGATCTTTAACCATGAGAGTGTGACCAATACTGGTGATAATTACTCAACACCTGAGTCTGCACATCCACACAGACATGAGAGACTAGCTCATCAAATCAAATCAAGTTTTATTTATATAGCACATTTAAAAGCCGAGCCAAAGTGCTGTACATGTAATAAAAACACATTACTACAATCACAATAAAAGACAATAATTTACAACAGAAATATTAAAAACAAAAACACAGGGAATAGTCAGGTGTCATGCTCCGCTCTGACTAGAAGGCCAGGGAGAAGAAGTGTGTTTTTAGCATAGACTGTATGGTTTTTAGTGAGGATTTAAAAACCCCTAGTGTCTCGGCCGACCTCACATGGAGGGGCAGACTATTCCAGAGCCTGGGGCCAGCTGCTGCGAAGACTCTGTGACCTCGGGTTTTGAGCCTGGTCTTGGGCACTGTCAGCAACAGCCGACCTTAAAATTCTGGCTGGGGTGTAGCGATGGAGGAGTTCGGCTATATAGGCCGGAGCCAGCCCATTTAGGGCTTTGAAAACAAATAAAGGCACCTAGCTGCATTGAGAAGCTACGGTCTGTCAGGTAGGACCTGAACCATGCAAGGGCAGAGCCTGTGATGCCAGCGGACTGTTCAAGCCGTGACAACAGGATGTTATGGTCCACAGTGTCAAAGGCAGCTGTCAGGTCTAACAGCACCAGGACAGCTGGGCTACCTGAGTCGGCGGCTAGGAGCAGATCATTAAAAACTCTTAAAAGGGCTGTTTCAGTACTGTGCATGGGTTTGAAGCCAGACTGAAACTGTTCATGGATGCCATGCGTGGTTAAGAACGACTGCAGCTGGACATAGATTACTCGCTCCAGGGCTT
>NW_011362865.1:3907-5823 GCF_000735185.1 Notothenia coriiceps | reverse complement strand
TGTTCGTATATCTGTTTCTCGGAAAAACCATGAAAAGCTCCTGGAAATCCTGACTGTCAAGAAAACTGCATCGTACGTTTTAAATAAGTCTGTCTAAGTCCATGTGGTGCCCCGTGTGAGGTTTTGTTTTTTGTTAAAGCGTACTTGCAAGCCCCCTTCAGTTTTCCCGTTCAATAAATGGAAGAAAAATGGAAGTAGAAATAAAGGTGTTAGAGCCAGTGTTTTGATTTGATAAGAAAGGCCAACTAATTGTGACGTCTGTAGTCAACGCACTATAAAGGACTACAATTCCCACGGTGCCTGCGCTAAAGCCACAGTGATGGGCAACTTGTTGAGAGACGCCGTCGAGGAACAGTTTTTAACCGTAACATACTCTTACCGTATACGTACACACAAACCGTACAAGTACCCTTTAAGTTGTGAAGTTATAAGCATTATCACGAAAGAAAGAATACCCAAGTTGTTTTATTTGAGTTTTGCCTATTTCTTCTGAATATTGTAAAGACCTATTTTCTTTGTTGCATGTGTAAAAGTTTGTTATTTTATTTTGAGTAAACACATCGCAACGTCTTCCAAACCATCGGACGCCAAGCAGCGCTTCAAACTGTGAGTACTTTAAGGAAGGAAACGAGTTAGAACGGTCTGTTTAAGGCGTCTAGTGGCTTGATGGAAAAACAAGGAAGGAAGCCACGACAAAAGGAAAGAGGAAACACAAAATGAGTAGAGATGAAGTGACTACAAATACACCGACATAGCTACAAAAACTCTAAGGGAGGCGTGTGGCGCAGTGGATGGTGCGTTGGTGTTGGGATCAGGGGAGCACAGGTTCAAACCCCACTGCAGTCAGCATGTCGTTGTGTCCCTGAGACACTTCACCCCAAAGTGCTCCTGTGGGGATTGTCCTCAGTATTGAGTATGGAAGTCTCTTTGGATAAAAGTGTGTGACATGTAATGTAATGTTAAATTAATTAATTTATGCATGTTTTGATTTCTCCTGGAGTAAATATATTCAAATAAAAGTCAAATATAAGTTGTTTCCCTTTTTAAAAAGACTACGTACATATTTAGAAAAATAAAATGTGGACTGCACAAAAAGACCTCAAATATCCTATTATTTTTATTTCGCAGAGACCTGCGCTCACACATTCTGTGGCAGGTGGACCGACCCCTCGGACGCCTCACTAATGGAAGTGCTGTTTTTTGTTTTCCAAGAAAAGGGGTTTTCTCTTAATTTCTCACTAATCTTCATCTGCTCTGCTGTTCGGGGTTTCAACCTCCGCTCACTGGCAGATTATTCCTCCGGCCATATGTCTGCAGGACAGAGCTCCAGATTACACCGACCCAACCTCTTATTCCCTAAAACGTTATAAAACTGAGTCGTTTCAAGAAGCTTTCCTGAAAACAATCACTTAATCTGGAGCTGATTCAAAGGAAACAGGGTTCAACATGTGAGCAAGCAAAAAGTGAAGTCTCCAATTGAGTTCATTTAATTTCTTCAGTTTAAAGAAAGAATACCCGGATAATTAAAAGGACCTTATCCTCCACCTCCGAGACACCTCAGAGGGAAATACTGTTCTTTTTACTGCACGATATTTACCTGACAGCTCCTACATAAAGAACACGCTGCATCTTCAGAAAGGATGCTGATATAGAAACCCAAAGGTTCCACATGAAGAAACATCTTCAGCAACAACACGTGCAGCGTTTAGAGAACATTCAGCAGCTTGAGGAGACATGGCAGCGTTTACTAAAAGCTGCAGAAACCAAACACTGAAGAAGCTCAAAACACAACGGAGACCAGGGGACACTAAAGAGTGACGCACACAGCTGGGAGACCAGGGGACACTAAAGAGTGACGCACACAGCTGGGAGACCAGGGGACACTAAAGAGTGACACACACAGCTGGGATACTAGG
>NW_011362865.1:3165-3881 GCF_000735185.1 Notothenia coriiceps | reverse complement strand
GNTTTTTTAAAGTTTTAGCCGTATCACCTGTACGTTTTAAATAAGTCTGTCTAAGTCCATGTGGTGCCCCGTGTGAGGTTTTGTTTTTTGTTAAAGCACTTCAAGTGCTTTAACAAAAAACAAAACCTCACACGGGGCACCACATGGACTTAGACAGACTTATTTAAAACGTACAGGTGATACGGCTAAAACTTTAAAAAAGCCAAATTAACGATGCAGTTTTCTTGACAGTCAGGATTTCCAGGAGCTTTTCATAGTTTTTCCGAGAAACAGATATACGATCAATAGGAACAAGAAAAAGTATTTCCGAGCTGCAATTAAGAACTTTATTTATTTATTTACAACAATAATTATTAACATCTCTAAGCGGTTGACCGATCACAACAGAGCCGGCCAGCTAACCAATCAGAGCACACTTGGCTGTGGTTTCAGACAGAGGGTGAAAAGAGGTGCTGCAGCACTGAGTGTTTTCAGAAAATCTGAAAATGTTGACTTTCTTCCGAAAATCTGAACATCTAGAATTTTTTCGGAAAATTTGAAAATACTAGATTTTGAAGAGAATATCGAAATTATGACTTTTTTTGTGACCATTTCAAAATGTGGAGTTTTTCCGAAAATCTCAAACTTCAGACTTTTTTCGGAAAATCTGAAAATGGTCAATAGAAACAAGAAAAGTTATTTTAATGAGCTGAAAACCCACGTCTAAAACCAAGTGT
>NW_011362865.1:0-3022 GCF_000735185.1 Notothenia coriiceps | reverse complement strand
TCTAAGCGGTTGACCGATCACAACAGAGCCGGCCAGCTAACCAATCAGAGCACACTTGGCTGTGGTTTCAGACAGAGGGTGAAAAGAGTTTTTCTGAAAATCTGAAAATGGTCAATAGAAACAAGAAAAGTTATTTTAATGAGCTGAAAACCCACGTCTAAAACCAAGTGTTTTAAAACTTGTACAGCACTTTTAATCAGGAGGGTTGGATGTCTGAATACAAAACCTCATATGCAAAAAATCCCTCTTGTGAATAACAGCCTGACGTTCCTCGTGCTTCTGCCTCCGGATCCAAAGATGAGTCAGCCTCAGATCGGGTTCATTCACCCCCTGGTTCTCCTCTGATTGAAATCTGAAAGCATGAATCGCTTCAAAAGAACAACCTGTTTCCGTCTCCAGACAACCGGTCCGATCATAAAGGAACCTCATTTACAAAGAAACGTAATCAAGACGAGTCACAGAGGAGGGGATTATTACTCCACCTTTGATTTCATCCTGAGATCTCATTACAGGATGTGATGATGTACAAATGAAACTCAGTAATGAGACAGATTGCTGTCAGCGCGCAGAAGAAAACCTCAAAGAACTTTCAGAAGTTGAATGAAGACCCTGAAAGACGACGAGCTGCACGGCTGAACGTTTATTACTTTACATTTGGTTTTAATTACAACAGATTTTAGCTGGAAGGAGGACGACACGTTCGATTCTAAGCACGTATTAAACCCAGACATATTGGAGCCTCACAAAAAAAAAAGCTGCAATCAACAACTTTATTTATTTATTTACATGGATAATTATTGTAATTATGATATATTAAAGCGGCCCTTTTCTTTATCAGTATGTAGTGTCTCTACTTTAAAGAGTCCTCTCCTGCTGATGTTCAGGTGTATATCAGTATGTAGTGTCTCTACTTTAAAGAGTCCTCTCCTGCTGATGTTCAGGTGTATATCAGTATGTAGTGTCTCTACTTTAAAGAGTCCTCTCCTGCTGATGTTCAGGTGTAGTGTACTGCCTGTGCTGCAGCACCTCTTTTCACCCTCTGTCTGAAACCAGAGCCCAGTCTGCTCTGACTGATTAGCTGGCCAGCTCTGTTGTGATTGGTCAACCGCTTAGATATCTCTCGCCCCTCAGCCACGTACAATGTGTTGGAGCGCTAGCCAATATGAGCGTGAGTGTTACATAGTGATGTCACTTGGTTGTGGAATACAGGGATGTATGGACCTATAGAACGCCCTACGGAGAGGGAACACCCCAACAGGCCGAATAGGGCCTCTTTAAAACACCAAACAAAATGCAGCTGTGTGTAACACTTCATTACAATACATGTTTGAATTCACCAGCATCCATGCAGCGTGTGTTGTGATTGAGAGGATAATATATGTTTTGCTTTGAAGGACGCCTCCTCTCTTCAGTCTGAGATGACAAGTGTGTTTTCCCCCTGAGACGCACCCCACTGTTTCCCAGCATGCACTGCTCTGTCGTCGCAGCTTCGCTTCATTGATCAGCGCTCAGAGCTTTCTGTTAATGAAGATGCAGCTTTAATCCTTGCAGTTATTGATAATCTCTCCTGCTGCTGACCATGCACGTACCCTCTGATCGGAGAGCGAACCAAAGCTCCTCGTATTGATTTCACCCCCCGACGTGCTCAGTGTTGACCTTTAAGAAACGAGACGTTGTGATCATGAAGAAGGAAGGGAGATATGGGCCGGCAAAAACACGGATGGACCAAACACTGCAGCTCTGGGAGAAAACTCAACAACAAAACTTCCTTGAAGTCATTTTAAAATGCCCTCTGATATGATTATAAAAACAATTCACATTAAACAATAGGAACGTTTCTTTTCTTGTGCAGCTGGTCTGAAAACAGCAGCTGCGAAAAACAAATGCACAGATTCATTTTTGTTAATACGTTAGCAAACAGCTCCCTTTTTAAATCTGTATAGAAAAAGTTGCATTTTAAATTGGGCCCTATAATAAGGATAACACTCGCGCTCCTATTGGCTAGTGCTCCAACACAAGGTACGTGATAAGGGGCGGGACCTCATTGAGGGTTGAACAATCACAACAGAGCCGGCCAGTTAACCAATCAGAGCAGACTGGGCTCTGGTTTCAGACAGAGGGTGAAAAGATGTGCTGCAGCTTGAAAAAACAAAAATATTTTGACTTTTTTCTGAAAATCTCAAATGTATGACTTTTTTCAGAAAATCTCAAATTTCGGACATTTTCTGAAAATGTTGACTATTTTCTGAAAAATAAACAAATTAGACTTTTTTCTGGAAATCTCAAAATGCTCACTTTTTTCTGAAAAGCATGATCTGTTTTTCATCCCAGTGCCAGAAATAAGGCTCCACGCGTGTTTAAACTCATATCTGCAAAGAATACAGCGTTTCGTCCTCCATTCACTTCAATGAGTCTGAGTTGTTGACAAATGGAAGGATGTGTATGGCTTCTAACAGTTCAGATATTCAGGTGAATCAAGCTCCTGGTACCTTTGTGTAATTGTGTTTTCTTTTTGTCATTATCAGCAGAGTGTGTTTAACATCTTTCCGAACACGCCTGAGTACACGCCGCCTCCTGAATCACTGAGTTGAGTAATTGTTTCTGACTCGTTTACATATTGAGTCATTTCTCCAGAACACGGCCGTGTGACGGAGGTGATCTCTGGGGCCGTAGATCTCGGCCTCCGTTATGGATAATATACAGTGGCGTTTTTATATGTACAAAAGTGGTGGGGCACAAAAAACGTAGATGTCTATATACAGGGGTGCACATAACTGGTAGGCTACGCATGCGCGGCAACAATCTGAAATGTGTACCGTCACTTGTGTCACAAAGCGCATTTGTGTACCGACGTACTTGTGAAGCTTTTCCAGAAGGCGGTTAGATCGCCGGACGACAGAGTCGGTCTCCGTGTGCACAGACAGGGCTGCTGTTAACGTCGGTCTGTACGACGGAATTGTGCCAAAACTACGCCAACCGGCTGCGGAGGGAGACTCCCCCCCTTCACTGGAGAACTGTGCTA
>NW_011362864.1:0-5392 GCF_000735185.1 Notothenia coriiceps | reverse complement strand
CTACTTCTCACATGTTGAACTCAAATACCTGTACTTTCTACTTCTTACATGTTGAACACAAATACCTGTACTTTCTACTTCTTACATGTTGAACACAAATACCTGTACTTTCTACTTCTTACATGTTGAACACAAATACCTGTACTTTCTACTTCTTACATGTTGAACACAAATACCTGTACTTTCTACTTCTCTCATTTTGAACACAAATAAATACCTGTACTTTCTACTTCTTACATGTTGAACTCAAATACCTGTAATTTCTCCTTCTCACATTTTCCAAACAGGCTGGTTCCTTTAGTTTGAATGTGTGTTTGGTGGCGTGATCATTATTATTTAGAGTCATTGCGTGCCTATTGATTTGAACACGATCTGTGTATCCATCATTTCCTGGTCTTCTCTAAAGAAGAGGGACCAATGAAAACGTTGTCATGTTGCCGTTGTTCAGCATGGAAACATTCATTAGCTAACAATGACATTATTGTTCTTTTGATATAAAGGGAGGTCAGGTACTCTTTAAAACAGCTGCTAGTTATGGGTACTTTTTACTGAAGTACATTTCAAAGCCTCTTTACTTTGACTTGAGTAAAGAAGTTTAGTCAGTACTTCTACTTTCAACAGAGTATTTTTAAACACGAGTATCTGTACTTCTACTTGAGTAAAGGATGTGTGTACTTTTGCCATCTCTGTGAGAAGGACATATATCAGCTGTAAAGTGCTGGCGATGAAATACATGTCATGTGATTTAACCGTTGTTAATGTGGGGATTTGGTGTTTGCTATTTATTAGATAATCTAGTCCCTGCCATTTGATCACTAGCTGCTTTCAGGTTAATGGAAAACGCTTTTATTGACTGATAAGAATCCACAGACTAGAAATTGATTGATAGAATAAATCACGATAATGATTAAAATACTTGTGAGCAGAATGTTTGCTTTATAACCCGCTTGTGTATGAAATAAAAAAACATTTCCCTTTTTGGTCAGTAATTATTGTCAGTGTTAGCTTGTTAGCTTGTTAGCATACGTTTAATCAGTAGGAACCTCTATGGTAGGAACCTATTTAGTTTTCACTCCTGGAAATGATAGTTCACACATTGATTTAAGTGTCATTGAGTCAAAGTAGGAATCCATTGTTAACGATAATTAGCTGTTCTTAAATCACAGATATCTCAAATTAACCCGTCATTAATCATCGTTAAGAATACTGCATTCGAAATGACATCATTAGCTGCTAGTCGTTCCTAATTCGTTGAAATTGTAACTGGTCAAAAAGCAATTTATGATATCTATAATTGGTTTTCTGCTGCTTATTAAATGTTTAAAAGGCTTATCGAGGATTATTGCGCGGCTCTTCGCCTCGCTATAATCTCTATTCTAGTTTTTATGGGACTTGGAAAGAAAGTCCCGTTCAACATAATAAATCTTTGACATACTAAAACAATAAAGAGTTTTTCACAGACCTCATGGTACAAAGACAACATTTAACAACATAATTTAAGGTAACACACACATATGTTCGCCTGCTATTTTAGAAGGAGAGTTGTAGTTCATATGTCCTTAAAATTAAAGTATATTCAGGAATTTAAACATAACTTAATCATTACGTTACGTCCGCGGAGCCGTTACGTTAAGCCCCCGCTGATTGGTCCAAATTGACCAATCCACACACACACTCAGTGCAGGCAGCCCTGCTGATTTCTACTCCGTGCTGCAGGCTGATAACAGACAGTTGGGATCGCGGTGAAATTCTCACAGCTTTTATCAACCTATAAGCCTTTTTCTTACTCAATATCAAGCCACACTTATTGTTTTTATTTCGGCTGTGACTTTGTGTGTGTGAGTTTGGCTGTGTTTGGCTGTGTATCGCTAAACAAGGAAAACACGGAGGGGGAGGGGGGGGAGGGGAGCTGCAGCGAGCCGTTTAGTGGAGAAAGTGAATACTGCCGAATACACATACTTTACAGACTAGAGATGCTGTATGCGAAACCAATGTGAGTTTGGAAAATTGCACAGTATTTTTCTATTTTAGTATACCTCAACAATGAAATTATGATCAGTGGAAATGGCCATGATATGTGACCTTTAAGATAAGAAGCAGCATTTTACGGCGCGCTATGCATGGGGCCGCCTTGAGGGGGTTTCCCGACGTGGCGTTGCAGTAAATTAAAGGGTGTTTCATGTTGTCGTTGCTGTGGACCTACTTAATCTACCTTCTTTGGGAGCCCCCTTCTGGTCCGGGGCCCCAAGCAGTTGCCTGCCTAGCCTGTTCGCAAGCGGCGGCACTGATCATCAATCAGGATAAATCGGGTTTCTGACGGTTGCTCCATTATGGAATAAAATATATATAAATACAAATTAATTGCAAATATTGATATAAACATAAAAAGTAATAAATATTAAATATAGAATAAAAATGAAATACATTTTAAAATAAAGGAAAAGTAAATAAATACAATTGTATAAAATATTTATATAGATAATAATAATAATAATACATGGGATTTGTATAGCGCTTTTCCTAATGCTTAAAGGGGACCTATCATGCAAAATGAACTTTTTAATGTATTTTATACATAAAGATGTGTCCCCGGTGTTTCAGGGAACTCACAAAGCCTTTCTCTTTTCCTCCGTACCCAAATCTCTAAAAACGTGGGTACAACCAACGAGCGAATACAGATTCATCAAAAAGTGCATTTTGCATGATAGGTCCCCTTTAAAGGAGTCAGACGATCACCTAAAGGAAAAAAAGACGTTATTCTCTCCACTTCACACAGTAAACACTCACATTGACAGGACTTTGACGTCCATGATCTCCTGTCTGAGCTCCCTGCATGCAGTGGAGTTGTACTCATATGAGCCATCGTAGTTTTCCAGATACCTGGAGGGAAAAACAACGTCATGCGCGGCCTAAACCTCTCACACATCACATTCAACAGAGCTAATAGACTGTTGAGATAAAATGCAATATATATGTAAAAATAAATAACTTAGCTTTACCGCTAAATGTCAATGAAATACTTGACTATCAGTGTTGCATTGTGGGATGGCAGATGACAGAAGTGATGCAGCTGGTTTAAGGCGTCACTTAAAGGAACTTTTCTGCACACTTGCACCAGATGACGTCTTAGTCTCAACCAAAAACTGCAGAAAAATAACACCTCTCATATTTTTACTTATGTATTAGTTATGATGCATGGTTTACCACTTAAATGTGATTTAAATGCTGCATTTTGATTTAGAGAGAGAAGCAGAAATTAGTCTGAAAGGGGAAAGGAGTTGATTGCAGAGCATAGATTTGTTAAAATGGAGGATAAGATAATAGCAGGGTATATTTTCTAGTGGATATTAGTATGAGAGAGAGAGTGTGTGTTTGTGTAAGGCAGGATATTTATACATTTAGCTGCAAAAAACGAATTTCCTCAGTCAATTATGCTGGAAATGTTGACATGTTTGCATATATTGTGCACATAAATATATGAAAACAGATGTTCATGGAAACTGGAGACCATTCATATGTTTAACTACAGCTAAATAATCTAATGAACTACTTTGAACAGTTATTACATTCAAATGGCAACACAAATCTTCGGTATGGTGGTTTTTATTGGCTTTTAGTGGGAGTTGAAAGGATTAATTCTTGGTGTTTTACCGTTTTTTCTTACCACGTATAAATAAAGTGTTTACTTGGAAGACCTAAAAAAGTATTGTATTGCTACAGAAAAGTTGCCATGTAATGTTAAAGCAGGAGATTTAATTGAATTATGACTAAAATAAGACTTAAATCAGGCATTTAACACATTGTTTTGTGAAGAAACCGGCATTAAAATGTGCAAAATGTACATTATGTTTTCAAATCAGCCAAAAACATTTAGTCAATAGTCTCTCTAATTTCTTTGTTTAGACCTGGGCAGAGGGCCACAGAAACATCCTTCAATAGACTTATTTTAAGCTGCCAAAAGTAAAGAAATTGATCAATAAAGCTATTTTTACTATTCTTTTTAACCTTCATTTAAATCAGTAATATCTACAGTTGTCATATAATGAAATGAAACCCTTCTGAGGTTCACTTGAGTCGTGTTTACTAGTTACTTTCTGCTATAATGCGTTACACATAGTGTCTTTGTTGCTTCCACATGTACAGAATGTTTCTTGTTGCTTGTTTTTATTTAGTTGTTGTCGTATAGAGAGGTGAAGTCCCTCCCTTTCCTCCATGGGACCTTATTTCTGAAAAAGTATGTATTGAAGTCAATGGAGAGAGAAAGATTATCTTTCGATCCCGTTTGAATTGTGCCACGAATTACACATATGATGTTTGTCAATCTAAAAGATAATTTTGCAAGTCAAAAAATAAAAATGTGTCGTAAAACTATGAAGTAACACTTTGTGTGAAACCGCTCAATGAACTACATCTCCCGTCTCGCTCCACACACCAAGACGGCCGTCACGTTGGCACATCTCACTTCTTTCTTTCAGAATGAGGCGGAAAGTATTGAAAGAGGTGAAAATCACTCCAAGTCTGGGCATGTTGAGAGCTGTACACACACACAAGGGGAGTGAGTCGGTTCCGTGAGAGCCAGCATGCGGGACCGGGGCCGTTTCTCAATCGCGAGGAAACTGGCTTCCAAGCCAATATTTCAAGGATGCTACGTCATCGAGTGCCGCCGAAGGACTGTTCCAATCTCCAGCATACTTGAAATTCCACCGAGGCCACGTCCTTGGTTTTGGGGAAAGTTCGAGGCTGACATGGGTAGACTTCGCGTCCTTCAGATCCCCACAATGCTTTGCGCACGGACCAATTTCAAAAACCCTTGCGGAGAATGGCTGAACCGACGCAGCACACATTTAAATGTAAGTATGTAGTGGCGTAGAACATGTGTTGTAAATATGTTACTTTGTTACATTTATTATCTACCAAAAATGTGGTCCGCGAAAGTAAAGCAAGTTCATAATTAGATAGACATCGTGAGGTATTTATTTTCGGTACAAGTTTATGTTGAAACCGTTAGAGAGAGTGGCACACTTGTTAGCCTGTTCCATTCTTCTTTGTTTTCCGAAGCCGTGGCTTGGAAGCATATTTGCTTCGTTTCTGAAGGAAGTGACTTGGAAGTACACGACTACCAAGCCAGTATCCTCGCGATTGAGAAACGGCCCGGGACTCTGGGATTTGTAGGCTTTCTAGTTGCGTATTTTTCATAGTCTCATATTTCAACAGTTTTACGACAAACTGTGACTTTTTTGACATGGAAATTATTTTTTACGATTGACAAACATCATATGTGTAATTCGTGGCACAATTCAAACGGGATCGAGAGATAATCTTTCTCTCTCTATTGACTTCAATTTCAGTCGGAAGTAGATGGGCGGGACTTCGCCTCTCTATAAAAAATACA
>NW_011362863.1:0-4031 GCF_000735185.1 Notothenia coriiceps | reverse complement strand
TGCTGCACAACTGAACTGATCCAATGCTGCTGTGAAAGAAAGAAGCAATATCCATGTTGGATAGAATATCCAATTTAAATAAAAAAATAACCTTAAGGGACAACTTGAATGCTTTTTTTCTTTTTTTCTCTTAATGCATTGCATAAAGATCGGATCGGGAAAAATCGGTATCGGCAAATTGTCAAAATCAAAGGATCGGAATCGGATCGGGAGCAAAAAAAGGTGATCGGGACATCCCTATTAATTGTCATTTCCTTTTTTACTGGATTTTATTTTATTTAGAAATTCCACATTGTCTGACAGTGAAAATTGGAATTTTGAAATGTATTCTTATCATTTAGTTTGACTTATTGAATACAGATAAAATAAATGTTTCTCTGAAATACAGTCAGCAGACAATTTTGTTTGATTATCCATCTTCTTATTGAATTTGTTGGTCCTCTATATATGTATTTTCCACTTTTATTGCCAGAAAGGTTATTTTATTTTGAATTCTACTCCCTTTTTTTAATCCAAATGTAATAAACAAATGCATCTTATGTCATACACACTCACTCCTTGAAACACTAACGAAACAATTCATATTTGTACTCATTGTTTTGTTAGTCATTTACTACATGCCACCATGGATGTATAATAAGAAGTGGATACAGCGTGGGAGGCGGGGGCTCGTTCTTTCCTATGAGAGCTGCTCATTGGCGCATGAAGACAAAATGGCCCAACTTTTGAGAAAGCGAAACGTCACAGATTACCCATGATGCCTAGCAGAAGAACAGAAGAACCCGTGGCCGTTTCTCAATCTCGAGGAAACTGGCTTCCAAGCCAATATTTCAAGGATACTACGTCATCGAGTGCCGCCGAAGGACTGTTCCAATCTCCAGCATACTTGGAATTCCACGAGGCCGCGTCCTTGGTTTGGGGGTAATTTCGAGGCTGCACATGGGTAGACTTCGCGTCCTTCAAATCCCCACAATGCTTTGCGCACGGACCAATTTCCCCAAATCTGTGGCGGAAAATGTAAGGCGGGCCTCTCATATGACGCACACCTGCACACTCGCTAGCCTGTTCCACTCTTTGTTTTCCGAATACCAGGAAGGATTCTTGCCTAGCTTCTGAAGGAAGTGACTCGGAAGACATGTGCTACCAAGCAAGCATCCTCGCGATTGAGAAACGGCCCCTATGTGCGCTCACAGAGCATGCACTCCTTAAGCCCCGCCCCCCGAGCTCCCACTCTCGGCTCAGTAGAATGAATGGAGAGAGAAAATAAATCTAGATTCGGCTTTTAGTGCATTTTACAACTTTAAGGACCGAATGATTCTAATAAGGGCTGTACAATAGTTCATGCTGGGTAGTTTATTTAGTTTAAAACAAATTATCCGCTGATTTACAGACGTCTCTTTTCCAATGTTAGTCAATGGGGAAAAGTCTTTCTGGGCCCAGTGACGTCACGGACTGATACGGGAGTTGTAGTACCGCCGTTTGGACACTACGAATATTTTCATCAGAGTCCGGCGCACTTCCTGGGGGCTTGTTAGCGACACACATGGCAGTTAAAGCATAGGAACTTTGAGCACATTGAAAAAGCCTAATTCACTTAATGGTGATACATTTAATTGCAGATGTATATATTTCCTATCTCTTCCTTGTCCTTAATTGTGATACATTTAATTGTATTTGTAATTGTAAGTAATATTTGTAAAATGTATGTCCTATGTCTTCCATCAATGCCTTCCTGTATTGTCTGTTTTTATCCTTGATTTGTTTACACACCTTTCCTCTGTCCTTCCTGTCAGTTGGAGACCCGGTGAGCCGCTGGTGGGCGTTGGTCCTGAAGGCGGCTGTTCATTGGCTGCAGGGCGACGACGCCTCTGTGAGGTCACTGCTGGCAGAAGCAGAGCGGATGCCCAGGGCTCTTCACACTCTGGAGTAAGTCAAGCAAAACCTGTTCTTATTTATTCGTTTATTTGGGAGGAACGTTGCACATTAATGAACACTTAAAACATGAAATATACCAAGTGTAAACATGCCAGGTTTAGCTTTGAGCTACTTTCCATCCGCAGTCCCTCACATGAACATTAAGAAAATGAAATTTACAAACATAGCAGTACAAATACATAAAATGCAAGAGTAAGTAAGAGTAGAATACCCAAGTATTTAGGACATGGTAATACAAAATAGCAGCATCGAAGTGCAAGAGAGGATACCCCTGTGTTAAAGTGCATTTAGCGGTGATCGCACGTCTGTTTGTTTCTCAACCATTCTTTGAGTTGACCTTTGAAACTATTGAGAGTGGGACAATCCCATATCTCTGTTGGGAGGCTATTCCACAATGAGCTGCCTTTTCTCTTTCAATGTTTTTTTAATTTTATTTTCAGCTGAGACAATACAAGTAACATTAGGGACAACATAATAAAACCCACAAAACAATAACAACAAAAACAGCAACAGTAGCAACCTAGTACTCACTCTCACTTATCAAGTTATATTTAGGCCCACCGTTATAACCCTTGACCATTCTTCCTTGTTCAATTAGGTCCAAATATGAACCAAACACAACGTCCTGCACGACAAAACAGAAACGATAATAAGCGATGTGAAGGTGGAGCATCCTTTCTTCAGCGGGATTAAATTGTTGAAGACTACAGGATATTTTTAGCTGTACAACATACTCTTAAATCAGAGACATGGGTGTTGTTGTTATCCAAAATCTGCTTAAATCGTATTAAATAGTGTCATACAGACAAAACGTACACTATATAACCCGTGCACTTATTCAACTCTGCAATACCAATAACACTGAGGATTATTATTGTATTTCTGTCATAAAACCTTATATCCCACCAAGTATTTTGATGATTGTCCTCACTTCCCTGTTCTCCCTCCTCTCCGCTCCAGCCACCCTGTGCCTAAGTCCGTGCTGCTGCTCTGTAAGGCCGTTCAGATGAGTCTCTCTCCTCTGAAGGGCGAGGGAGCGATGGCCTGCTTGTCTCACTGCGACAGAGCCAGCAGCTTCCTGCGCTCCAGCATCTCCGTTCCCCTCGCTCAGACCGGAAACTATCTCAACAAGGTAGGGAACACAGTGTCCTTGACTCGTGTCCTTGTTCGTCTACCCTCCCTCATACTGTAAAGCGCCTTTGAGTTCCAGAAAAAGCTTAATTATGTTCTCTTATCTGCTTATGAACAAGGCTGGGCATTACATCAATATCATGACAGGAGAGTCGATTTGGGGTTGATGAGAAGTACTTCATCATATCGTATATCATGTGTTTTTATTGTAAAACTAGTGACTATGAATGGGAAGTAAATGTAGTGAAAGGAAAAAGTACAATAGCTGCCTCTTGAATGTTAAGTTAAATATAAATTAGCATAACATGGAAATACTCATGTGCAATTATGTCATTATGGTAATTAAGGTGTGTGTGTGTGTGTGTGTGTGTGTGTGTGTGTGTGTGTGTGTGTGTGTGTGTGTGTGTGTGTGTGTGTGTGTGTGTGTGTGTGTGTGTGTGTGTGTGTGTGAGTGTGTGTGTGTGTGTGTGTGCTCTCTTTCTGTGAGGGTGCATGAAGTCTCTCTGTCTCTGAATAAGATGAATGTGTGTCCCGTGTTTCCGTACGCTGTAGTTTTCAGGGTGAGTCCAGTCCTCACAGCAGATTCAGAAACACTGCTTTCCTCTGATATAGCGTTAGCTTTAGCTTTAGCATAGTGATGCTAAGCTAAGACACTAGATAAGCTAAGATAGTACTTTATTGATCCCAATTTGGGAAATTTTTGTCACTAATGTGAGTGTGTCGCGCTAACGTAGCTACAAACACATATGAACACGCTAATTAGTAAACCGCCTCCTGCTTCCTGCTTCCTGTTTCCTGTTTCCTGCTTCCTGCTTCCATCTGTTTCTTTCTTTCTTCCCTTTTTCCTTTTCTCTCTTTCTCCTCGCTGACGGTGACATCACAGAGGGGGGGATTCCTTCAGAGAGGTGAAGAGGGGGAGGTAGAGAGTCCTTGAGAGAGAGAGGAGAGAGAGAGAGAGTGTGTGT
>NW_011362862.1:0-7240 GCF_000735185.1 Notothenia coriiceps | reverse complement strand
ATGAATTATCATTATTATTTATTCTATCTGAAACGATGTAATAACTTTTAAAACTTTTTCCAGTCACTTGCCCCATGCATTCAGCAGCAGTAGGCCATTCACTTTGATTTGATCCCGTTATGAAATGTCATCATTTCGACAATAAATAAATGCTACATAAACGTTATCTTGCACATTTTATCTAACCATTTCCGTTTCTAACTTTCAATATATTTTAAAAGAGCTCTCTCTCTCTCTCTGCGTACGGGGGCGGGGCCTCACAGACACGCTGCATCTCTCTCTCGCTCACAGACATGCTGCAGCGCTGTGCAGTCTGCACACAGTTCTGCCGGTAATGAATATGACATTTTGTGAGGAAACTTTTCCACCAATAATTCCAATAAGTATTCCAATATATATTCACTTTAGGTTTACGAAAGTAACTGTAATCAGATTACTCGTTTTTCAAATGTAACGCCAGCTGAATACAGTTAGCTTACTTGATTTTTGTATTCTGATTACGTAACGCCGTTACATGTATTCCGTTACAACCCAACCCTGCTTCTAGGCTACTGTCCCGCAGCTCCTGCCCTTTCTGTTGGACTCTGTCGCAGCGGGGCTACTGCTGTGGTGCGGAGCGCATTAACCAGACTCTTCACAAAGAAGGATCAAGTCTTCTTCAAGGCAGGGAAGGTTTCGCAGTACGCAGTCTACTGTCCCGCAGCTGCTGCCTCTCTGTTGGACTCCGGTACTGCACCTTACTCACGAGACGTTGTAAAAAAAAAATGGGTGGGGGCCGAACGCAGTAACCACTCCGCCAACGCCACATTCACCCACGTCGTGCGGGCCGGATGAGAATGTCTGGCGGGCCGCCAGTTGGTGGTCACTGTTATAGGCCAATGGGCGGGCATCTCTAAGGGTTTGATCAATCACAACAGAGCCAGCCAGCTAACCAATCAGAGCAGATTTGGCACTGGCGCTGCAGAAAAATATGATTTTTTTTAACATTAAAGCTTGTAAACATGTCACAGTAAAGGCACAACATGAAAATTAGCATAATATGGCCTCTTTAATTAAAAAAACAAATGTACTCTCCAGAAGATGTGTGCTATAATACATCCAAAGGCGGAGTAAAAAGTGGACCTATGTGACTTTTGAAAACATTTAAAAATCCCTTGTCTAATTCAGGGGAATGTTGATGCGAAAAGCAGATAACATTACGGACTCAGATGACTGTTTGAGTCTTTACTACTTGCGTTACTGTCACCTAAGCGTTACCATATGAAATACATGATAGTTGACACTGTGAAAACAGAAAATCTTTCTCATATTGTCAGTCAGCTCATTGCGTTCCTACGACGAAATGCAAGGATTTTCACTAACCCTCACTATTTAAAACACACTTTTCTTTCTGGCTAAAGCAGGCATCTGGACTGTCACAGTTAGGAGAGGAAGGGGTCTTGTGAGAGTTGTAAACGGATGTTTTGATGTGGTCTCGTTGTTGTTAAGCACAGCCCCCATTTACTTCAATTCATCAAGAATTTTCTCATTTTTTTGTTTGGATTGCAAGAAATACAAATAATAATTTTGTGGGTGAATTATTCCTTTAACAATGCACATATATAAGAAACTAACAACCAATAATGAAATCACCTGACCATGTCTTAACAGTGTTTATTTTCCCCTATCACATCTGTGAGGTTGTAATTGATTATAGCTGGTGTGAAGGAAGACTACAGATATCCCACCAATTCAATTAAACAGCTGCAGCCTTTGGTATTTATTATTAATTATTTGGTAATTAAAGCGTATCAACTTGTTTTATATCTTATTCATGTGACTTGATTGGATTGACCAATTAAATGAACTTACAGCAGAGAGGTCAGTGAGTGAGATCAGTCCAGTGCCTGTCAGTAAGTCTGGGTGAGGGTGGTGTATGGGTGAGGCGGGGGTGGCCCCTGTCCTGGAATAGCTCCCATGGCCTGGAATGCTCTGGGGAATGTGCAGCTTGGGGTTTGATTGGTCATGATGGGAAGTGTGTGTGTGTGTGTGTGTGTGTGTGTGTGTGTGTGTGTGTGTGTGTGTGTGTGTGTGTGTGTGTGTGTGTGTGTGTGTGTGTGTGTGTGTGTGTGTGTGTGAAACAGTGTGTGTCCGTGTGAGATAGAGAGTGTGTGTGTGTGTGTGTGTGTGTGTGTGTGTGTGTGTGTGTGTGTGTGTTTGTGTGTGTGTGTGTGTGTGTGTGTGTGTTGTGGTTGAGCAGCATTAGTGATCAGGAGGTTATGAAATCTGTGTGGAGAATGAGCGAGGACAGATCAATCATTACACAAGTTTAGGAAACATCCTCTGTGCGCTCGGCAGGTGGACAGCATGGCAGTGTGTGTGTAGGGGGGGGTTCTGTCTGCTTCTGTCCTGTCTGCACCTTGTTGTTGTGGCTCCTGTCACTTTACCCCCCCATGCCTCTTGTGTGTATGTGTGTCGCTCCACTCCAGGCTTTGTGAAACCAGATCTGCCTCGTCCATCTCGGAGCAGCAGAGCACAGACAGGCGGCCCATTAGGCCTCATGCTCTGCGGGTTGACCTTTGAACCCCCCTGGTCCCCTGTTTGACCAAAATGGGCTGAGCGGCCGTGCTAGGTCAGCGTTTTTCTGGGTCATCACAGGCTATCAGCGGCTATCTGTGTATCTGCCAATCAGCGGGGGACTCTCCAAGGTCTGCAAACATTACTGGCTCATGTATACAAACAGGAAGATATGTGCCTCACACACACACTAAAGAGGGACTTTAAAGGGTGCTTTAATTTCGCTGTGTCAGCCTTAAGACAGTGTAATGACTCTGTATCAGAGCAACGAGTCAGGCTAACAGGAGCGTGTAAGAGAGGGCATCAGAATCTCACGGCCCGGCCTGCTGGAAGCGATGGCCTCTGCAGGATTCCTGCGTTAACCCCCGGGTTCCTGCTCTCGCTCTCTGCCCGGCAAACCCAAATCTCTGCCACAACATCCCAGACATGAGGACTACTCCCTCTGCCGTGTTTGCTCAGCTGCGCCGGCTTTGTGTCGGTGTATCGAAACCCCCTTGTTCCTGCTCCCTTAGCTGTTTTCTCCCTCTTCTTCTGTTTGGTTTCTCTTCTCTCTACGCTTTGTAGCTTCATTTGTTCTTTGTTTGGCTTTGGGAGAATGCGTCTGACGTTTCCAGGGGATTGACGGCGGGGAGGTCAGGAGGTCGAAGTGAGGCGGCTATCTGAGGAAGTCTCACGTCTTGTGCCGCATAGTGTCGCAGGGGTGTCAACATGTACAGTAGTCGTGTAAACACCTCTCTGCTGTGCCCACTCTCTCTGTCTCACTGCAGCTACTCATGCACTTACAGGTTTTCAAAAATAAATAGCTCCAATTTGGTTAGCAGGCGTAATAACTTAATAGCTTGGGCCCAAGATTTAAGCACAGTCTCATAAATGCAATTTAAGGTTGTTTATGTGGATGCAGCAGCTCATTTGAAAGCACTAAAGTTGCAGTTAAAGTCCATTTTCAGACACAGTTTGGCTCTAACCTGCAAAGATGCGTAACCGCTTGCGTCTCGGAGGCGGCCCCAGGCCTGACACCCCGGTGCACTCGTCTTCATCGTCACAGTCACCGCTCTCGAATCCCTCTTCCCCCTCGTCGTTCCACCCGTCCCCTCCACTAACCCGCGACCGGGCTCTCCAGCGCTTCTCGGATACCGTCACCAGCCGCAGCAGCTGTGGGACAAACAGGAAGAGGTTTAAAGGTAATGAGGTTAAAAAGCACCCCGCCCTCACAAACTTCATGAATCATTCTGTGGCCGGAATGTGCCGGTGCATTAATGGTTTAACAATGCCATTAAAATAAATAAGGGGTGTCTCTTGATCCGAGCATGTACCGTGTGGTTAGAACAGCATGAGGGGAATTCCTGACAAAATCTCGGTGAGATCTGAAAGCGTTGGTATTTGACAAACGCTAATTATATCACCAGGCAGGAAAACAGTTTTGTTATCGGTGCCAGTTTTGTTATTTCTGTCCAAACGTGATTCATTCAAAGGTTTGTGGCTGTCTCTCCATGTAATTTACTGGTAGGAAAATAACCTAGTGGGCCAAGCAGACTGGTGCAATTGTGTTGTTACTGGCAAACAGTATTGTGCCCAGGTCACATCTAGACCTGGAAGTATTAAAAGATCCGACCCAACCCATGATTAAACAACATTGGCTGCTACACATTGACTTAGTTTAAAGCTCTTTATTTTTTTAATCTCGTTTGAGATGGGTCTGCTGTTCTTGAATCACAAAACTCCCTTAAAAAAAGATGTTAAAAAATGCTGCATAATTATTTTTATTTCTGATTTCTAGAGAAATAATTCAAAAATGTTTGTTCCTATCTACCCACATTTACTTAAAGCGGCACTTTCTGCTCATTTCCAGGTTCATTCTATTCTATCAATTAGACTGGCTTTAATGTTCAAAAAGTCTTTATTTTTCTCATACTGTCTGTGCTGCAGCACCTCTTTTCACCCTCTGTCTGAAACCAGAGCCCAGTCTGCTCTGATTGGGTCTGTTGTGATTGGTCAAACACTTAGAGAAGTCCCGCCCCTTAGCCTATCACGTACATGTGTGTTGGAGCACTAGCTAATACAAGCGTGAGTGTTACATAGTGATGTCACTGTTACAGAAGTGAACAAAGGTGCCCAATTAAGGCTTTTCAGGCAAGGGGGGAGTGTGTGGGAGAGAAACTCCCTCTGGATGGAACACAGGGATTTTGCAGACCATTTACATGCATATACAACACACTACAGGGAAGGGAAAACCCCCCAAAAAGCGCAATAGGGCCTCGTTAATGTTTTCCTGGTCTTGTGAATGTGTTATGATTTTAAAAAATAAAAAATGTACATTTTTGTAATATTCCGATTTATTTTATTCTCTTGACTAGGTTAAATTAGAAACATCTTTCTCAAGTAAGACCTGGCCAATATAGAAGCAAACAAGACAAATACAAAAGGCAAAAATGTAAATCAACCCACAGATGAAACTCTGATATTATTATAAAGAGGGCTAAGACAACATGCAAGTCAAGCTCTTAAACAAACAAATCTGAAATTATTAGCAACTAAATCTTATTCCACTTTGGCCTCGGGCTGTAAAAGCAGATGTTGTTCAACTCAGATATTTTTCCCACGCGGATTACAGAAGCTCATAATTTGTTTGTGCAAAACAAACCAGAAGTGTTTATTGAGAACTGCGGTAAACTAATCAACTCATAAATAATAAAGAAATGTCCAAGAGCTGTAAAGCAATATCATAAAAAAATCTCTGAATTCCTTTTGACCAAATGTAAAAGGAGTGGAAGAAGAAAAACGTTATAAGCCCAATTACTAAAACTCTGAAGAAAAGGGAACTTAAAACACAACTTTCGCATACTTCTTGTTGCATACCAGAAAAAAAGGATCCTGTCTTGTATCCACGGGTGAGAAACACGTGAGCCAGCTCGGAGACAACCTACATGGCCGCTCTCTGACCATCTTTCAGGCTCCACAACATCGCACATGATTGAGAGCCCTGCCAAGGTAACAGATGTGCTAAATTCCACCCGCCTGCCCTCCAAGCTTCCTTTCATCTAACCGCCCTCCCTCCTCCGTTGTTTTTTTTTATTGATTTCCTTCCTATCTGCATAAGTCAGCATGCATTTTTTGTTGTTGTTTTTACTTGTTTTGGCTGGCTACGGGAGAAAATTGACTTCACATGGGCCTCGTCTCAAGTCAGCTGCAACGTCTGCCTGTGTGTTTGTGCGAGACGGAGAGCGGAGGTATGAAAACGAAACAGAGTTAATCACAGAATTACGTCACTTCAAACAGATAAACAACCCTGTGTCCCTCGCCCGCATAAACAAACCAGTCGACCCGGTCGAAGTGACATAAACTCCAAAGTTTGGAGAGGAAACAAACATCACCTTGTTCCCAGCATGGCTGCCATGCAACAAACCTCCATTAATTTCTCAACATTGAGGCCATACACGCACGATCGATGACCACAACATTTTCTAAAAGGCAGGACACTTAGAACGAGGGATGGACAAACAGTAAGACTCAGACAGGACGGTTGATCCGTAGGAACATTTTTACTTCTGTTTGAGGCCGCAGAGCAAAGCGCCACCAGTTGACAGAGCGGAGGCCTCAGGTGTCGCATTAAAACACGTCCCATGTACAAACCCTCCACGGGATGAATGGTGGTTTAATGTACTCGCCTGTTTTGTTACAGAAAGAACCATGTTTGCCTGCGTTTGCCGGAGTCCTTCATAGCTTTACTGAGGTCTTGAAATTCCTTCTGGTGGTCTGTATCCTGGCAACTCAGTTGGACTTTGGTAAGGGGAGGGGCGCCTTGCAAACCAATTAAAAGGGCACACAAACACTTGTAAAGCAGGGAAAGAAAGATGTGGTTCAGGGTATTTTAGAACAAAACCTAAAAAAAGGTATGAGGAGTAAGGGGGAAAACACAGAGCAACTGTCGCGTCCCTGTTTAGAGCTCGGTGTGTGAACACTGCCATGTGTAAGTCACCACCTACCAGCAAACACAGCGACTCCCTTTAACACATAAACAGACATGCTGTGCTCGGACTCACTGTATACTGATGTTGGAAAACACAACTCTACATCCATGCTAGCACCTCTGTGAGGCTGAAATCGGCATGCTAACATGCGCACAATGCCAATGCTAACATGCTTGTGTTTAGTAGGTTTAATGTTTTACAGTGCTTAGCATCTTAAGTTAGCATTTTAGCAAACCCAACAAGTGTCTTTGGTAAAAGTGGTTTAATTTGAGATATTTGGTTATGATGGAAATCATTGGACGAATTCAAATGATGACCTGATGATGGAGCTACAAAAGTCTCTGGATAGCCAAAGTGTATGTAATCTATTCTGAGGGAAACACAAATGGCTGTACCCAATTTCATGGCAATCCATGTGATAGCTGCTGAGATATTTCAGTCTGAAGCTAAATGCAATGACCGACCAACAGATCAACACTGCCAGGGCTAGATCCAAAAAACACAACAGGATCTGAGAGTTTTACATTTTGGATACACAATCCAGTTCCAGACGCACATGTGAAGGAAGTAGGATCAAGAACACACAAGTTATAAATAACAGCAGATGATCAGCAGATGAAAAATAACACAAAAAAAGTTTTTGGGGAAGAACTTGGCTGTGTAATCATAGTCGTGGTCTCGATGTGCCAAAGCAGCAAGCCGTGCACTGCTTCACA
>NW_011362861.1:5856-15545 GCF_000735185.1 Notothenia coriiceps | reverse complement strand
GAAATTCTCTCTGCAGACCCATTCTCACAGCGTTTATCAACCTTTTTCTTACTCAATATCAAGCCACACTTATTGTTTTTATTTCGGCTGTGACTTTGTGTGTGCTCAGGGTGAGTTTGGCTGTGTTTCGCTGTGTATCGCTAAACAAGGAAACAACACCTCCACGGAGCTCAGCGCGATTCACAACGTCCCGACCAATCAGAGCACAGTGTGCTCACAGGGAGGGTGGGGGCTGGAGCTACTGGAGCTACAACGAGCCGTTAAAGGCAGAGAGTGAAATTCAGTGAATACACGTAGTTTACAGAGATGCTGTATGAGAAACCAAAGTGAGTTTGGAAAATTGCACAATATAAATCTATTCTAGTAGACCTCAACAATGGAATTATGATCAGTGGAAATGGCCATGACATGGGACCTTTAATATCACCTACCTAGTTCCTGAAGAAACAAACCCAACGAATGCTTACTTCTTTATGTGCAGGGCCTGTTTTCACTCTGAACTTAAAAAGTATTTCCGATACAGAGCAGATCAGTGCCAAATCCTCCCTTGTAAATACCAGATGACCTACCTTTGAATACTTCTGATTCTGCACAGTGTAAATGAACCAAAACAATGGAGATTAAGGGGCGACTCCGTTGTTTATCTCCATGTTAGAGCAGAGGGTTCTGTGATTTCTCTTTTTAAACGTTTGTATTTGATTTGAATGTCCCTAGCGTATAAGCTGAAGTTTAGCTCTAGTCTCAAAAAATCCTGTTAACATCCGTTCCATTTTTCATGAGCATGTGGTCAGTGGTGTGAAAAGTGTCACGAGGGAAAAGTATTTTACATGACTCTGGTTTTCCTTACCCAAAGCTTTCTCTCTCACTGGCAGATTGTCTGTTTCTCCTGCTTTGGTTTTCTGTTTCTCTCCCTCTGCATCTCCCTCTCTTTTCACCATGTAAGGCTGCAGAGAACCAACCGCTCGCTGCTGGGACAGAAAAAAACAAGATGAAAAAAGGAGAACTGTTTTCTTACAGGACATTTTTTAAGAATGATTTCTTAGCTAGGTCTAAAAGTAGTGTGGTTGTGAAGGGGGAAGACGATAAAAATGAACCATTGAGGCACTTAGAGTCAGTCAGATATACATACATTTGAATAACACTGGAAATTGATCACACATTTAGGATTTCTGCCCTTTTTCTTGTGTCAAAATAAAGTCACTTCTTGATATTTGACTCTGTGTTAACTAATAGATATCTCCATGAAACCTCTCCAGCTGATACCTTACATTAAAACCACTCTTTTTTTTAATGAAATTGGGTTTTTAAATATGCAAATGAGGCCATATCTAATGCTAACTTTGGGTGAATTGGGTGAAGGAGATTTTCTTTCCACAAGTCAGAAAGAAGAGGGATGTCCCGATCACCTTTTTTTGCTCCCGATCCGATTCCGATCATTTGATTTTGACAATCTGCCGATACCGATTTTTCCCGATCCGATCTTTATGCAATGCATTAAGAGAAAAAAAAGGTAACAGATAACGGCTGGTCATCCAACGTGATGAATTCAGCTATCTTGGCTGTAATTTTTTTGGCCTTTTCACTGTTCTGGGGCAGTTTCTCTTTCCTTTTAAAAGTCTCCGCCTTGCAAACATTGCATCTGGCTGTTACACTGCCTTCACTTTCAATGTTATAATACTTCCAAACTCCTGACATTTTCTCTGTCCCGATTCCCGAGTCACCAGCTGAACGTAGCCTCTCGTTAGCTTACTGCTACTATTAGACACTGCGCCCACTCTGTTGCCAGATTTGAGAGAAATAAGCAACCAGGTCTATGAAAACAAGCCCAAAAGAAGCAACACATACATGATGTTGGGTAATTTTAAACCAAAACTAAGGCCTCAGGATGACTTTAAGACGTGAACATGGTCATTTTTGTTTTGTAACATTAAATAAAATAATAAAAATATTTTATTAAAAAAAAAGAAAAGAAAAAAAAATCCCGATCCCCGATTTTTTTCTCCCGATTCTGTTCTTTTGAAAATCACGTGATCGGCTCCGATCCCCGATTACGTGATCGGATCGGGACATCTCTAAATGGTGTGGAAGCCAAAACTTGAGTAGGGCATGATATATGGTCCTTTTATTATGTTAAGGGCCACAGGTGAGTGTACGAAAAAAAAGTCTTTAAAAAAAAAATCTTCTACGGTGCAACAACACTAAGACTTAAAAAATTACAAATTCAGCTCGATGTTCCCCTATGAATAATAAAAACATAACCACAGGCTCCATATTGTTGGGACTAGCTAAGACAGGAATACTTTATTTAAGGTACCGATACCGATGTTGGTAATAACGCTCTCAGGAGGGATGAAGGAGAGCAGCTAAAGTGTCATAAATAGAGCATGTCTACTTGGCATTGTATTTAGTTTTTGATATTGTTGATGTGTTTTTACTTTTTCTTCCGTCTAGACTTGTGTTATCGTATTCTCCTGCTAATAACACTGGTCTGCTTTCTGCTTCCCCAAAAGGAGGATGGCTGTTTCATCTTATCTTTAGACGAATACACATGTCACAGAAGAGGCTGAGAGACACGTATCTGCTGTGACTGAGTGCATTACACACAGCCTGTTTACACACACAGTCTCCTTTTAAGGCCGATGCAATGCTTTCTGGGCCACAGAGGGGGGTGGGGGGGTATTTTTACTTTTTCCGGACTTTTAGAAGGGTTTGTATGTTTTGATTCCTCCCATGTGGAGGATCCTGCAGGACTTAACCCCAAAACATGTCCTTATGTATATTCATAGTGATATAAGTGGGTATGCATCTATGGAGTATGACTCGAAATAAATATTTTAAACGTTACCATGAACAGCATCAATTTGATTCTTTGATCTTAAATATTAGCACATAGGAGAAGCATTTTCAATACATGTTATCTAATAGATTCTCTGGTGCTGTTGTGCTCTTGCTAACAGGCACATACATATATTATTTATTCAACAGGAGCAACAATTAAAAAAGCTGTTGCTGTTGTTGTTACATGGCTGGATTAAAAACCAGCCTGATGATACAAGCCACATTTAGATTATACGGCTATTTAGGAAATTATTTTGTCACTGCTGCTTCAATATCAGGATCCCAGAGGATCAATTTGCGGGCTCTTTGCTGGCGTGGTCATGGCCGAACTGTATATTTAGAGGCGCCATCAGCTGTTGAGTGTTCATCAGGCTGCCAGGATAATGAAGACAATAGAGTACATGATGTTTGATTGGGGGCCAAGCTGCCAGCCGGCTCAGGAATCCAAACAAGGTGACCTGTACAACGCTTTAGGATGCTGAAGGGGCCGCAAATAAATGGATGAGCACAAGAAGAGTCATTCCCCCACGTAGCATTGTTAGTTGTTCTCTGGCTACATACATGTGCATCTTCTAGGGCACTTGGTATAAGAATTAGAAGATAGGGCCGTCACGAGACTTATTTTGTAGATTATAAAACGGACAAGTCAAATCAAGCAATCTGATTGGTTCTTAGCCGTGATATACTGAGCGTATACCACGGGTAGAATTGTAAATTACTTTTCACAACAAGTCAGTATCCCTCCGCGTCTGAGAAAAACAGTATACCGCAGGCAGTTTGCTTTTCTCCGCTTCGCGTCGGGCCGAACCACGCCCCTTAGCTGTGATATAATGAGCATATACCACGGCCTGTCGTGAGCTATTGCTTAAATATATCTACAATTACATTACAAGCTTATTAATCAAACAACTTTCAGATTTTTCGACAGTAACCTAAATTCTTCAACAAGTCTACACTGTGATGCATGTATGATTCATCAGACATGGTCCAACCTCGGCATCCCCACTCTCCTAAAATATTTTCTAGGATGTCCTGCCTCCCTCTCTCCCCCTCCGCCTCCCCCTCCCTCTCTCACATTGTGTTTACAGCAGTTGGAGAGCGATGCATATCTGACATTTCTCTCTCAAACTCCCAGCAGCTCTGTTCTCCTCTGAAAGGTAAGAACCAGCATCCTCTCCTCACATCTGCTCTTTATTTCTAATTTCATTTTAGGGTAGTAGATGGGGAGATGATAAATGATTATAAGGCTCAGAATCAATAATAAGACTTGAATGTTCATTTAAATATGCTAAGTATTGCCTATTTCTAGTAGTGTAATGACTATGAAGCACTTCTTATGGCACCCTAATGGCTTTTTAAAGTGTAAATGAGTTGATTTGTAATTAGCCCGTCGGTTAGATGAGCACATCGTTGATTTACTGTAAGGGTAACTATGTGTTACAGAGGGAAACTGTGTAAAATCACTGCTTCTTATAAAAAAAGTCCTTGTTCACACACAGTAAACTCTGCGCAGAGGGCTAGGAGGGGGAATGGAAAGTGGACTGAAGTTCCCAGAGGGATAAACAGTCCTCTCCACTTCTTACATTCCCATCTAAAGCACATTTTTTTCAGACCGCTCATCAGCTCAAATATAAAAAAACATTTTACACTTTTACAGTAGCAGACGATAAATAATCATATTGGCTTCAGAAAATCAATATCACATGTTTTTTTTTCCGGATATTCATCCATGTGATTTTGATGTGATTTAAAGGACTTTTCCATTCTTGCAACAGATTTAGTTGTATTTACGCTCTGATGACCTCTGGACGCAGAAGACAAAAGCCAGCTAACAGGGATGTCCAGCGATTGAGAAATTCAATAAAAAGGAAAAGCATATTGATTAATAACAAAATATGCAAATGGTGCAAAATAATCAAAAATGAAGCTCACAGCGTAAAGATTTGAGAAAAGTGTGTAACAGAGACTATTTTCATTTCATTTCATTTCAAACCTTTATTTAGACAGATTGGTCCCTTGAGATCATCGATCTCATTTACAAGGGAGACCTGCATCATTTAGTTCCACATGAAACATAAAAACAACAAACAAACAAACAACAGAGGATATCATATTTACATATCAACATTTACAAATACCCAGAGTGTCAGAAAGCATTTCATTTAGACGTGCCTTAAATACATTCAGAGAAATAAAAATGCTCAATTTCAATTTTGCCTGTAGACTGTTCCAAGCAAGTGGAGCTGCGCACATAAAAGCTGTCTTACCTAAGACAGTCCTTACTCTTGGCACATCTAACAAGACTATATCCTGCGATCGCAGACAATAGCTGCTTGCAACTTTCTGCTTTATCAATGAACAGATATAATACGGGAGTTTGCCCAACATAGGTGTATAGATAAAAGTGTACCAGTGACTGAGCCTCCGTACAGTGAGTGATGGTAAACCTGCCTTGGTATACAGTGTACAGTGATGAGTAAGTGCTTTACAATTTGTGACAAATCTCAGAGCACTATGATACGCAGCATCTAGTTTGCTCATGTAGTTGGCAGGTGCATTCATATACATCAGATCACCATAGTCCAGCACAGGTAAAAAAGTCACAGTGACTAGCCTTTTCCTGGCCTCAAGCGAGAAACAGGACTTATTCCTGAAAAAGAAACCTAGCCTAACCCTCAGTTTTTTAAGCAGGTTATTGACATGAAGTTTAAAAGAGAGACAGTCATCAAGCAAGATACCAAGGTATTTGTAACAGGCAACAACTTCAAGTTTTGTTCCTTGCGTTGATACAATATCTAAAACAGGTAAAAAGTTGACTTTCTTCTTGTCCACTCAATGTTACAGATGAAAACGTGCAAACCGCATGTGAAGCCATTAGTCTCAGTTGAATTATGGAGCATCGTTTGCAGTCATGACATTATGATGCCATTTACGTGCCTGTTCTTTGTCATATGACCCAGAATGTGTGACTTTTACATCTGGCTAGTTTTCTCCGGCACGGACCGCTCACAACCTGCTTTGAGTGACTGCTCCTTTAGTTTCACCGCACTTTAAAAATACAATGCGCAATTTAAATTAGTTACTGGCAGATCCACTCCAGAGGCAAGTCAAGTCTTGTCTCCCTGGGGTCGAGCTGCATTTTTCCATTAACAGTGGTTCAACCTGTTGTTAGTGGTGGGTAGTGTGCGTTTGGTGCATCTGGGAGTTGTTATGTCTCCGTAACTGGGGGCACTGGTGTAGGTTGTCATTGTCTGACTGTGTATAAAGCTGCTAGTGAACATATCTGTGAGTGTGCTGAGTGAATGTGTTTTAGTTGTGGGCGTTGGGCTCAGATCGGTCAGCACGCTAAAGATACAAGGCAGTCACATCTACAGGATGACTTTCAACGTAGTCATATGTCTTTGGAAAAATGCTTTTTGGTTAACACTTATGTTGTAATTTCATTTCATTTCAAACCTTTATTTAGACAGATTGGTCCCTTGAGATCATCGATCTCATTTACAAGGGAGACCTGCATCATTTAGTTCCACATGAAACATAAAAACAACAAACAAACAAACAACAGAGGATATCATATTTACATATTCAACATTTACAAATACCCAGAGTGTCAGAAAGCATTTCATTTAGACGTGCCTTAAATACATTCAGAGAAATAAAAATGCTCAATTTCAATTTTGCCTGTAGACTGTTCCAAGCAAGTGGAGCTGCGCACATAAAAGCTGTCTTACCTAAGACAGTCCTTACTCTTGGCACATCTAACAAGAATATATCCTGCGATCGCAGACAATAGCTGCTTGCAACTTTCTGCTTTATCAATGAACAGATATAATACGGGAGTTTGCTCAACATAGCTGTATAGATAAAAGTGTACCAGTGACTGAGCCTCCGTACAGTGAGTGACGGTTATCATTCTTCAGATGTAATAAGAGGCTTATTTGGGGGTCTTTGGGTTGTGACATCTGTTATAATGGCTACTTAACATCGGCTTTAAGAAATGACAAAGCCTGGGAGTATTTACAGTCAACATTTCACTTTTTTTGTGGAAATGAGGATTACTTGCGCACTCGTCACAGAGAGGGAAACAGGAAATGATTGACAGTCGGCACTCGGCTCATAATGATGTGGCTGATGTGTGTGGACGAGTGGAGGATGACACTCACACACACCTCAGTCCCTTAACCCCAAAGGTTTCAAAGTAATGACACCAAAAACAGGAGGTTTCTCTCAATTTCTCTGATTCAGGGGACAAAAGCTAGACAGGGGCCTCATAATATGCCAGGAATGACTGATATGTATTGTTTTTTTGGAAAGTCTGAGCTTCTGTTGATGCTGAGGGAAACTAAAGACAGGAAACAAATACAGACATGTGACAGGGGGTGAACACTTCAAGATCAAACAGAAAATCAAACTAAACTAAGCCTCTAAATGCAGGTAATTTCAGATTACACTATTTCAAACTACGGCGCATTTCATTTCACATGCACAGCGGCTGTCTAAGTCTCCAGGGCTTATGAATTAAACCCAAAAAAAAAATCAGCGTGTCAGAGAACACACTTCAGTCAGGTCGGAAGTTTAAGGTCTCAAAGCTGACGTGCACTCTTCCACAGTTATCCCAAGAGGTTTGAAAAGGTGTGTGTGCGTGGGTGTGTGTTAAGGTGCTAGCATGTCAAGTGATAATGGGTGAGTCAGAAGTGGATCAAGTGTGGAGGAAAAACTGAAGTGAAATGACAGAAATAGATTTGAAAAGTTTTGACAAGGTACTAAATGGCCCTCTGTGCTGAGAACAAAATATAGTAAATGCAGTTTTAATATTACAAGCAGTGAAAGAACACACTTTGTTTCAGCAACATCCGCAGGAAAAATAACTTAGAAATCAGAATGGGTATTTTTCTTACCTATGCAATGATTGACTACTTTCAGATACAAAGATAACTAGCCTAGAAGCTTTATTTTAGATTTAATAAAATCTCAAAATGAGGTACGTGTTTCACTTCATGTCTTTTCATAATGCACACCTTCAGTCAGTCACATTGTGTTGCTGCCTCAACAAGAGTCTGGATCAACACATCACCAGCCGTCCACTGGCGCCTCTGTTATCATCACACCATGTGCTGCGATACACGAAGGTCAAACAACATCTCAACAGGGGGCATTACCACAGGAGGGGGCTAAAGGGATTCATTTTTTTTGTTAAATTCAAAGGCAAAGTGAGATTGAATGTCGTTAACATGCTTTTCTTACTGTCTGTGTTAAATGTAATTAATATCCTACTTTTGGCCCTTCATGGTGTTAATCTTATCTTGTCTTTCCAGCAGCAGAGAGAAGAGAAGAGGCTTAACAAGGACTTAACCGTATTATGCTAGACTACCAAAAACACCTGACCTGAGCTCACCTGCAGCAGTTTGACTTCACCTGAAACCAGCCTGAGTTTCTCGCTGCAAACAGGCCCAGCAGCCTGACCCAGATCTCTGCTTTCTTAACAAAAATCAATCAAAATCTAACCTGTCCCCATGGAGCGTGTCCAGCACATGACCAAGTCGGCCATACGTCGAGCATCCATGATCGAGGTGACTCCCCAGGCCAAGAGGAACCTGCAGGAACTCTTCGTCAACTTCACCCTCATCCTCATCTGCCTGCTGCTCATCTACATCATCGTCCTGCTGAGCAGCTGAGGAGCCTGACACCGTGCAACATGGCAGATCTCTGTGGACGAGGGTTGGGTTGAGATGTGATCTATAAAGCAATAATTTATCAGCTCCATTTTTACAGCTTAATTCCTGACAGCTATGAAGAACGATCATGGAGGTCCATGTGAAAACAATATCTGGCCAAACCCTGTTAAAAAATGGCAGCTTCCCTGCCTCTTTTTCTTGAGGGAATGATCCAGCTTCAATAGTTTAAACTTCCCTGAAACATTTCATGTATTTTTATGCTGCTCTTTCAGTCCCTGCTTACATTATAAAGTGTTTAGGTTGATGTAACCTCTTTATTCAAGCCATGTTGCATTTCAGTGTCTCCTGCTAAGGGAATTATATGTAATATTGCATTACAATGTATGAAAAAAGACTAGACTTATGTTAAATATTTTTGTAGAGTTATGATATAATAACAGTAAACTCTAGACATCTTGAATTAAGGAGTTTCATTTGCTCAACTTGTTAATGTGTAAGCAGTCATAAAGGACTTTAAACAAAATGTTAAGCCACATATACTGTAGGCTATGCTACACTTTTGAAGACATAAGACGTATTTTAATTTACATTTGAACCAGATAAAGGGTTTCAGTCAACAGGTGTCTGAGAACACCTTTATGCACATTTGGCACCCTGTTAACACTTCCTAACCTCTAGAACTTATCTTTGAAAACAAGCTGAGCTAACGTTAGCATTAGCTCGCAGCCACATCCAGTCAACCTAACCTTATGGCGAATGTGAAACTGCTTTATTCAGAGTCTTTACTGGTTTTACTCACCGTTTCCACTTGTTTTGGAGAAGGTCTTTCTGGTTAATTCGGCTTGTGGTAAAAAAAATAAAACACGCCTAAATGTCTGCATATTTCGTAAACAGAGAACCATGATGATAATGTTAGCTTCTGAGCTAACGTTAGCTGTTAGCTCGCAGCCCCTACATTCTATGTACGCCGAATTGCGTTAGAAAAATAATGAGTTGAAAGATGAAACAGTTTTATTTAGTGTTTTAAATGTTTTTCTCACATTGTACATTATTTTGAAGAGAAGTAGAGCACTGTGGATAGTTCGCTCATGATAGTGTAAGAGATGTGTTTGAGCATGCGCAGTCTCATTAGTTATGGCTTCTACGTAGTCACCTACCTTACCTGCATGTGTTCCT
>NW_011362861.1:0-5603 GCF_000735185.1 Notothenia coriiceps | reverse complement strand
TCACACACACACACACACACACACACACACACACACACACACACACACACACACTAAAAAGAGCACGACAGAAGGCTTTATCTCACAATCATAATTTACTGTTCCATAACATACAACATAAATTATATAAATATAAATAAATATTGTTGCTATAATTGTTATATATTTTTTACTTCAAAAAAGACAAGACAGACATCATTAAATAATAAGTCACAAAGCTGTATTCAAATCACTTTCAACTCAAATACAAACTGCAACACATTTACCATTTCAGTTTATTTCCTAAAGTGTAAAGTTTCTTCCAGTTTGTCTGCGTTGAAAGTGAAGTGAAAAAAACCCTGATCAGCAAATCGTCACATACAACATTTTAACAAACAATTCAGATTTAATGAGTTGCAGTTTCTATGGTTCACTGATGGTCTGTTGATGCCAGTTTTAAAATAAAGCACATTTCCAGTTTCCTCTGCCAGACTTTGAGAAGCTGTTCAGTTTGAAAGGTTACAACATTTAATACAAAAACACATAAATCTCAGGGTAACAATGGACAGGGTCATGTGATGGTGAGAAACTTCTTTAGCTCAGAGAGAAATCGATCAAATGGCTCAGAGGAAAGGACATACATTACTCTCCAAACAATACAGAAAGTAAAACAAAAAAACAAACAGATAAATAAATATTTCAAATATTTGATATTTTATTTTTACACGTTTCTTTGTTCATAAAAAACAATAAACAATATTGAAGATTATGTGATATGTGGATAAGCTTTGAACCTCAACTTTTGAGGCGACATGGACGAGAAAGTGCAGTAACAAATCAAAGTGCAAGGGGAAAAAAGCGGATATTTAAGTATCTGTAGTAAAAGGACAACAGAGCAAACTATCAGCTGACGAAGATCATGTGATATAATCAAAAGTTCACTGTATGGACCTTGTGGTTTCACTCTATCACTTTGAAACAGGGCAGCCTCCAGGGTGTGCTTCTTCAAATGGAAATAAAATAGTGAGAAAATGCATTAATTAAAAATCGCTTATAAGAAACTAAACACTTGTGCATTGTCTGATGCAGATGTTTGAGCGTAAATGTCAATATATCAACATATTCATTTGAATAAATATATTCTTCACAGTGCGCATGGATCCCATATCATCCTCCGTATTTATGACAGGTCAATATTTACAACTAAACAATGTAATATCAGCTGTGGACATCAGGATCACTTTCCCATATGACACGTAAACACACAGGATCTCTCTCAACTTGGTTTCAGGAAGTGTTTCTTTTTTTTTTACAAAACTGTTAATTTAGAGAAGCTGTGTTAATGTCATTGTACATGCAGTAAAATGAGCAGATGAAAATGAAATACTCTTTATGACAATGTAATGAACCGTCAAAAACATGTATATATATTTAGTATTTAGTAGATGTATGAGGATTGTATTATTACAACTTGTGAAGATAAACAATGAAAACACTTCCTGTAACCATTGAGGCCTTTAGTGCAGGGGCCGGCAACCTTTTTGAAAAAATTATTTTACCAGAGTGCCGACGATCGTGTATTATCGACGAGAGGGGGGGGATTCAGCTATGGAAGACGAGCTGTGATGAAACGGTTTGTGTTGTCGTTGAAACAGGAAGTAAACTCTCAAACCTCACGTTTTTCTGTCCGATTCTCAGTAAGTAAGAAACAGCCTTCCTCTGGCTGAAGGTGACCATGCAGTCTGGAAACTGTACAGGATACCCAATGGACTTCAAGTCATGAAAAAATGACACAAGAACAATGTAAACTTTCAAGTTAGAAAACAGACGGTACACCAAAAAACTGAACGTGTGAGGATTTCAAGTGAGTGACAGCAGCATCATGATAGTGTTTCTGTTTCCACATGCTCTAAGGTCTGTGTCCTGCAGAGAGGCGCAGCAGGAGGCTTCAGGCAGCGACATGAACACATAGCTTGTAATGAAAATAAAGTGTCTGATTAAACACTCCTTGGCATTAAAAAACGTTCAACATGTCGCTGACAGAACTCTCTTTCTGCACATCTCTGGTCCACCACATACAGACCGTAGAAAAACAGTAGCATGTTATAAATATTGCTATAACAAAAATATGAGGGGTGCTTGATTCCCTTCCTCTCCATGTTCAGGTGTGGTAATCAAGCCCCCCTATTTGAAAATGACTTTCAAACATAAACTGTATGTACACAGTCGAAGTACTGGGACAGGAAGCTAAAGTTAGGCTTTTCATTTTGCTGGTGTCGTCATTGTGGAGTACTGTAGATTATTTAGGTAAAAAAAACACCCGAATCAACAGCAGGGTTTGTCCCTTTTTCACAAACACATGTTTGAATGTGTGCATTTTCACATGGGGTGACAGCATGAATGACTAAAGGCGAGTATCAAGGCAAAAGACGTTCTCCTGTCAGATCACAGCGTGTAAGACACATGTTGATGTACAAAAAAAATCTTATATGACGGTGAAAACATTTCCTCTTAATCTACAGTTACTAGTGTCCCACTTTATACTCACTGCGACAGTTTGTGACCTTTTGGTATGAGCTTAAGAACCCAGTTTCAAATATCATAAGGGATCATTATTTCATGGAGAATGTTTAAAGGCAGTTGTTTCTATCAGTTATGAGCATTTATTTCCCTTCCACTTATCCATATATAACATGAAATAACCAAGTCATGATTTAAATGTACATTAAAATGTATGTGGGATACTTTGAAGGGTCTTAGGGTTAGGCTCTCACAAATGTCACATGTTGCAGACGGTATAAAAGTGTTAATGAATGCTACCATGCACACTTTCATGTTCGGGCACTCACCATGTATGGAAGCCCTAAGGTTTGAATCACACACTCAGTCCTGCACATGATGGACGTTTGATGTATTAATGTCGTCCAAATGACTTTCAAAACCTACAGTTTGCTGTCCAACTTTAGCTCTCTGTCCCATTACCTTCATTCTTTTTGACAGATTTGTTTTTGACAGTCAGAAAGTGAAGTACTGCGAGTACAGGTCCTCATCTTTTACTACGCACTCAAGGCTTTTTCCCGCCTCCACCCCCGATGGGTCGGGCGGGGTTGTGGCGTTGGGTTCAGGAAGGCTGAGGGAGGAAACAGAAGAGACGGAGAGTCACTTTCTTTGCAAGTTTGGCGAGAGGCTTTTGTCAGTGTGGACTGAGAGTACATTTCAAAGAGATTCTCTGAGAGATTGTGTGATAGTTCAATGATACGAAAAAGGAAAATGAGGCGTTAAAGCATAATGGATCAAAAAGAGATTATATCTTCATTCGATTTCTCTGTTGACCCTGAACTACTGGAGAGAGACTGCAGCGATGTGAGGGATGAAAAGATTCCCATGTGATCCATTGCATTGTGGTGTGAGGGACAAAAAGCTCTAGTAAATCTCACATACTGTGCATTTAAGGAAATACAGCGTGGGCAAAGACATCAATTGGTAAAAAATGCACCAGACTGCGTACTTAGTGGTTGCAGATTTACAGATTTTCATTCCTGAAAAGCAGAAAAAAAGATGTGTCACTTCAGCTTTGGTCAAAATGCTAATATCTACCTGTAAAGGAAATAATCCCTTCTTTAGCTAAGGGTAAGGGGTGAGGAAAAAAGGGAAGGTAGCTAGGAGGTGAGGTGAGGTAGAGTGTTTAGAAGGTGACTCTCCGTGTGAAAGTAGAGGGGCAGCAGTGGCAGTAAGAGATTCATTCTCACCTCCTAACGCTCTGCTGTACCAGGGCTTCCTGAGGATGAGGAGCATGAGGAAGAGCAAGGCTTGACATGGGATGAAGTGGAGGATGAAGATAAGGAGGAGGAAGAGGAGGGAGCTGAGGAAGAGGAGAGAGAGAGGAAGAGGGCTGAACAGTGTGGAGGGAGCTGTCCAAAGTCGGAGGGGGGCGGAGCTTATTCCTCCACCTCCAGGGTTTAGTTTTGAGATAATGTGATTGGTAAATGAAATGCTGTTTTAGGTAACAACTCCACCATGAGCCAGAGGAGGAGGAGGAGGAGAGAGAGGAAGAAGAGGGTGGTGCTGAAATCAAGCGCTATTGTTTCTGAATGTCTCCTGGGGTTCAACAGGAGCAGCTGTGAGCATCAGGAGGGCGATCAGCAGCTTTGTGCACAGAGCTCATGTAATGTTCACACACACAGGAGAATGGGATGATATCGTGCTTTGACACCTCGTGGAGCTCAAACAATAGAACACACTTAAGGAAATGAAAGAGAAGGCTGAATAGAGGGTACATTATGATCAGAAAATGTTCGAGTTAGAAAAATATCACACCACCGTAGTATCTATGCCACAAGGGCCTATGGGTAATAAAACACTCACCTTGATGAGAGGGTTGATTACACCTACGTTGGCACTGGAGTTGAACACCTTGTTGAAGCCCGTCTCCCTGCTGACCAACTCCAGCTGGTAGAACTTCTTGTCGTCCTGAGAAAGACCATAAGACTGGTAACAGAGGAAACCATTTTTGATAGCTCATACTGCAGGACACGTCTACTGGAATTGTGTTTTCATGCTGAAAAGGATCAAATGTGCCATTATTAGTTATGATGTTGGAGCATCAGGACTCACCACCAGCTTCTTCACCAGACCTTCTCTCTCTGTGACCATCTCTCTGAGATCTGCGATAACATGCAGGTCTTCTGGTCGGCTTTCTCTGTGCCTCAACTTGTCCTCTGTCCCCTCCAACCTTCACATACACATATACAAGAAGTAAGAAGACACGATGACAAGGAGAAAGCGGTGATTAATGAGAATGAGAATGCTGCAGAAGTGGCAACACTGAATGCCTCTCTGACTCACAGGATTTGCAGCGCAGTGATCTTGTCTTTGAGGACCTCCTGGGCCTTGTTGAAGTCAGCCAGGATAATCTGTGTTTCTCTGTGATGAACTATACTCATCTCCCCCAGATCCCTCTCATGTCTCCTTGAAAGGTCTTGTTCATGAGCCCTGCAGCAGAGAGAGACAACAATCATGAATAAACTACACTTGGAAAGAGACTTTTTTTGGATTCGCTCAAAATGTTTCGAGTTTTTCTGAAGTTTACAGTTTTTTTTCCATAATCCATCTGACAAACAAACAAAAAGTACCGTAATTTTCGGACTGTAGGCGCACCTGAATATAAGCCGCAGCAGCTAAATTGAATGATGTGTACATATATAAGCCGCACTGGACTATAAGCCGCAGGTGTTTTAATGTTTAATTACCATATGTAAGGGTTCGTGCACAGAGGGGATTATCGGGAAAGAGATGGCTGTTTGAGGAAGCTCCCATTTATTAACATTTCAACAAACAAGTTGCATATTTGCATAACATATTCAAGTGTTAGCATTTAGTGCAATAGTAGCTACAGAACATGTACTGTGCTGTGTAAACTGTACTGTATCACATAGCATTTCAGACACACAAACTTTTCAACTTTCAAACTTAAACGGTGCGCTCCCAGTGCACGTACCGGCAGTGATCTACAGCAGTGGTTTTCAACCAGTGGTACGGGGACAAACTGTCTTGCTCTCGTAATGTCTGTCTGTCTTGCTCTCGTTCTGTCTCTCGTACCACTCTCGGTTCCACTTTTACTTTTG
>NW_011362860.1:0-2408 GCF_000735185.1 Notothenia coriiceps | reverse complement strand
AAGTGAAATGAAGAATAAAATTGAAATTGTACAATATAATATTGTGCTGGTTCATCTTATAATTCAGTCTAGAGAATGCACCAGACAGCATAGATCTAAGACCTGCAAAAATCGAAATGCTCTAGGGGGAGGCCCCCCAAACCCTTCGTGGCATTTCGTCCGCTCACATTTTCAGGGCAACCTCTATTGGGCTCAGGGCCATCTGTAAATTAGCTTAGATGGCCCACAGGGCCATCTCCCAAAATCCTTAATGTCATGCACTGTGATTGTTTTATTATTATTTGACTTTAACTTTAACTATATATTTATTTGTTGTTCCTTTCTTCTCTTTTCTTTTCTCTTCACTATTATCTGTAAAGCGTCTTTGAGCACCTGTAAAAGCGCTAACAAATTAAATCCATTATTATTATTATTTTTATATAAAAAATCAAATAAATAAAACAGAGGATGTGTGATGGATAATGATGTTGTTAATCCAGAACAGACAGACCGCTGTCAAGCACTTATTGACCGTTGTTAAGGACGCTCACATCTGCACAAAGAATTCTGTTCGATTTAACTGTTTGGCTGAAAACCAAACTGCAGTTTGCTTTTCGAACTGACAAGACAAGAGCGACAAGAAAACAGCGGAGAAGTAACGGGCAGAAACCCTCCTTTTTACGCAGCGGTCCAGACATAGACATCAGACGGCGACACATATTCAGTTGCCAGTTCCTTTGGCATTAGGGCAGGGATATCTAGATACTTTCCAAGGTTTGACATAATGAATTGTGCTACTTTTAAAGCAAGCAACGATGTTTTCAAATCTGTAATCAAAAAGCTCCTCAAAAACGCTATCGAAGCAGTTCCTGACGTTGTTACGTTTTTCAAACAGTAACAACGGACTATTTTTCTTAGCGGATGCATGTCAATTTAAATAAATACATACAACTATTTTTTAAATCAATAAAATCATTTTCTAAATCCATAAAAGCATTTCAAAAATATTGGGAGTCATATTGTTACTTTGTTGAGAAAGTGGCCATGTGATAAGCTGGATAATGTGTATAATAATTCATGATGATGAACGCCTCGCTGCACATTACATAATCATTCTGACCTCATAAAACGATAATTTAAATCTTTAATTTCATGACGACGCATATTTTCAGTGTTTCCGTTTCCTGTGTAGTATTTATAGTTGTTATATTCAGATATGAATGATTAAAAACTAGACCTAAATGTTCCGTGTGTGTCCTCGCTGCTTGTTCCAACACACATTAAGAATTCTTAACTCTGTCCGTGCGGTGCGCTGTGACTCTGTGCTCTCATTCGCTTTCTACATGTACATTTAATTCATACCATGAAACCATTTTGGGAGAAAACATTTATACATAATATTAATAATCATAATATATCATATACGTGCAACAATTAGTCAACTAATCGCATGAATTAAGGACTAGAACAAGAACCTGCAGATTCACTTTCTTACTATTCCAACTCTCAGTTCCACAGGATGGCTTCCTGCTCGGCTGTGTGTTTGCTATTGCTGACTACCCAGAACAGATGGCTGACAAACAACTCCTTGCTACATGGAAGAGAGTAAGACATTAATGCGTCTAACATGTGTTTAAAATAGTGCCAATAAGCAAAGATGGAGAATAATATGTAATTCTGCTGTGGATTATTTCATGTTTGCCAAACCCCTTCCTCAGGTGATCCAGGCATGTGGGGGTGCTGTAGACCCCACCCTGTCCAGCCGCTGCACACACCTGCTGTGTGAGAGTCAAGTCAGCAGCATGTATGTTCAGGTAATGTGTGCTATCAGAACAGAACTCTACCAATGTTAAACACTGCAGATCGTCTTAACCAATCAGAATCCCAAGTTTTTCTTGGTGTTTAGGTGCATACCAGTCACAGTAAACATAGTAAGAGAAAACAATCTGGTGATATTTGTTGAATATATTTTTTAAACACAAAAGAGCTATACAACAAAGTTTAAAGAATGTGCATGGTATGAATAATGTGTAATGTGCAAAAAGTCTAAATTGTCCAGAAACTCTGCATTAATGTAACCCGATTTCCTTCAATGTAATGTGTACATTCATTTTGCATTAATAGAGTGGTGCAGTGATGACTTTTTCTGTAGGCAGACCCAAAATAAATAATTGCAGGAAATGTGCTCTGTTTCTCACACATTTCTGCTATAAATAATCCACATCACGGTTGCAAATATCACAACTACTAAGCTTAAGGCGGCTAAGTAACAGCGAGATGTTAGCCGTCCAGAGTTTTTAAAACACATAGAAGTTTCAGATGTTAATCGGTGACAGTGGGGGCGCTAGGGGGTGGCTACCTGGGCTCAAGCCCCGGATGTTTTCTGAAAAGCCCCGAATGTTTCACTGAGAAACGTCTCGTCAGTAATG
>NW_011362859.1:0-7527 GCF_000735185.1 Notothenia coriiceps | reverse complement strand
ACGCTTCTATTGGCTAGTGTACCAACAAATCATGCGTGATTGGCAGCAGGACCAGCCAGCTAACCAATCAGAGCGGACAGGGCTCTGGTTTCTCTGGCCCCTCTGCGGTCAGATTCAAGAGTTTAAACTGTGATATGTAACTCCATTTGTATTTAGTGTTAAGTTCAGCTATTCAGATATCTCTTTTAAAACTGCACATCTCTCCCACTTGAAATGCTGATAAACTATATATTTTTAAGCCTTGTTTGACTTACTTTTCTGTTTATTTATATTTCATGGTACCATAGCTTCTTATTTTCCTTTTTTTCAAAGCAAATTCCTTTCTTTTAGCTATAAAATCTGATATTTATTTACTTTGATTTGACTTATGTCCTAACAGTAATTGTATAGAAACTCTGTGTTGTTGCTTTCTGTCATGTACCCTGTAGTTTATTGTGTGTTTCTGGTCCTCAGCTACACCATAGTGTTGATCTACTACGCCTTCTGCTTGGTGCTGATGATGCTGCTGCGCCCTCTGCTGGTGAAGAAGATAGCATGTGGACTGGGCAAATCGGATCGCTTCAAGAGCATCTACGCTGCTCTCTACTTCTTCCCCATCCTCACCGTGTTGCAGGCGGTGGGCGGAGGGCTGCTCTGTGAGTACTGAGGGGAAATACAAATACTCAGTAGTGTGTGTTGAGCTGTGTGTGACAGTTTGTGTGTTTCAGACTACGCCTTCCCCTACATCATACTGGTGCTGTCCCTGGTCACGCTGGCTGTGTACATGTCCGCCTCTGAGATTCAGGTAACGACACTCACTGCTCTGTGTGGGTTTCTAATATGTATTTTATTGTTGTACACCGAAACGTGAAAATCTCTTAACTTGGCTGCGGGTTTTTTTTCACGAAACTGTGTCTCGGGGCTTCTTAATATTTAAAAACCTATTAATGTGTTATACTAGATTAACGGGAAGAGACTCAGCTAACTGACGATATGAACAATTTTTACCAAAACAAACACAAGTCTCATAAGAAGCATCTAAGTGACCCCTGAGTGAGAAAATGCTAACGCACTTGGCACAGAACTCAAGGTAAAGATACCTTTATTACTTATCGTAACTGCACATACAAGATATCCGATTAAAGCTGAGGTTCCACAGATTATATAGGTATAGTATCATCACTGAGCGATCCGAACTCGCAACAGGGGAAGCAAACTCAGACATCACAACACGTAGCTTTACGGAGCATTCATGGGAGATCGTCTCACCGTAGCTGTTATTCTGATCAAAAGTCACGTTCAATGGCATTAAAACGATAAAAATGCTGCTGAGGGTTAATCCATAGGTTAATGCAATGTGTCTGTCACTTTGAAAAAATTATTGATAATCCATAATTCCATTTTTATTTAAAAGTTATGGCAGCTTTCGGTTTTGGCCACGCGTCAATCGCACTCCTTATTTGGTAACGTGTGTGTGTATGTGGAACCTCCCCTCGATTCCATTGGCTCTAACGGTTAAAAAGAGATGTCAATCATCAAAATCGACCAAGGGTGGCCAGAGATAGGTCAAATCCACCCAAATGACCCCAGAAGTGTTTTTTTGTTGCTAAATCTCTCTAAAAAAGGTCAAATTTCACTTGGTTTGCATCAACCTTGATACAGGGTACTTATTATATGTTGTAGTTTGGATTCCTAAAGCTTTTAGTATACCATCCCATCATTCAAGGTAGTTCAAGGGTGTTTTCACTATAAGTAATTTTTGTTTTTTGGACGGACACAATAATTTACATTTTTTTACTGTGTTCAATCTGAATTTACTTTAAAATAAAAGCATCTATATTGATTCTGACACTTCTACATCCAACTCACAGGTGTAACCTTGCTTTGAGAAAAAAGATTATTAATTTAACCCTTTTAGAAGGGAAGATATGGTCATTTGTTCTGGGAATGTCATTTTCGAGCCTGAGACCTGAAAAACAGGCTCGGGGCTTAACAGGGGGATGTTCCCTTCAACAATGAACTTGTATAGATACGTGAGTTTATGTATGTAAATCCTAACCATTTCTGTTTTGATACAAAAGTTAAATCCCAAACAAACTTCCTCTTATCAATTATTTCTGACATTTCACCGTCTCTCTGTGTGTTTAGTCCTGAGGCAAGGACAGAAACGTAGATGACTCAGATATCATCTAAATAAACATTTAATCGTTGACACCAATGCCGGGCTGATTTGCAAACTGTCAGTGAAGTCTGTGTTTTAACAACGACCACTGCAGCGCATCATAAAGTCAATTTAAAGCCTTTACATTGTGAATTATCATATTTGCATCAGAGAGATCTTTTTTCCTGATTAAAACTGCAGGTAATTTGTCCTTCATGACATCTACGGTGATAGAGTCAAAGTCGTATTTATTCCCATGAATGCAAACAACTGGCTTTGAAATTATTAATACTTTGGTTTGGTTGTCTCTTAGCGTGGCAGATGCTCTGATAAAGCTCGATCCAGAGGACGGGCCGCATTTCGTGGAGTATTTTCAAACTCACGCCATGTTGTCAAGAGAGAAAGCACGTAAGAGAAAAAAGATATGTGCTTATATTCAAAACGTTTATATCCATAACCAAAAAAATGCTGTGAAATTGTCAATGCAAAATATTTGTGCATTGCGCCCCCTTTTGGTTGATACCTAGTTTATTATTATAAATATGTGTGTGTGTCTCCAACGACTGTGTGTGTCTCTCCCTGTGTGTGTGTTTTTTTCAGAGCTTCAGGCGTCGGTCAGAGATCAGAGGAAGCTGCTGGTTGAGAACGGGAAACTAAAGAAAGACATCGAGCAGCTCAAAACTCAGCTGCAGGACAAACAGAAGAGACGCACCGGTACTGCTTGATTTTATTGTGATATATTTTTCCTTAGTTATATTTTCTTTACTGTCTCTTCTCCATCTTCAAAAATGTTACCTTCCAAACTTTTGCGATTTGCAATACTCAAAAGCTATCTTTAAAATCATAGGTTCCTAATTTCTCCAAAATATCCTTTCTTTCATGATATTTTAGTTATTATTTAAAACGTCGTCACTCTTCATTTGGATACTCAACTTTCCAAAAATGTCAATAATGATGAAATCTGCCCTGACTCAAGGTTTATAACTCAACTGGGTCCTCACAAAGAAACAAACATAAACACACAGACACACACGGACAACTGCAGATAATTACCATTCACTTTTAAATTAGATTAAAAATACTTTTTTTTTAATCTAATATAAACTTTATAAAGACGTAATCACTTGGAGATCAGTCCATTAGATAAGAAATATCCAATTCATTTATCATATTTTTCTTTTGTTTTGCAGCTAAGGTTCTGTTCTCCCCGGCCCCGCCTCCAACGACTACAAGCCCCGCCCCCAACACAGAAACAGCTGCTGTTCCCAATAATCCTCCTCGCCTCTCCTCCCAGGACCGGAGAGACAGACAAAGCAGGAGGAAGAGAGGAGACAGGAAAGGTGAGAAGAAGAGGAAATGAGGAAAGGAAGGAAGGATTTTGGTTCTGATTCTGATTTACTTGTCTTTTTCTTAGCTCGTCCTTCTTCTGACTCTCTCTCTTTGGTGGCGGAGCCTCGAGTCGACGTGTCTCGACTGGATCTGCGAGTCGGACGGATCCTCAGCGTCCGGCCCCACCCATTGGCCGAGACGCTGTCCGTACAGGAAGTGGACGTCGGAGAGGACGCACCCCGAACCGTCGTCAGCAAGCTGGGAGCTCAAACAGACCTCGAGGAGGTAAAATTAACTTTCTGAAAATATTACGAATTTATTCTCTAAATGTGATTATTTCTTTTTTCAAATACTATACAATTTCCCCCCAAATGTTATGACTTTTGTCTAAAATCACCTTTGCTAAAATAATTTGATAAAAAACATTATTATCCTTTTCAGCTGCAGGGTGTTCTCGCTGTGTTGCTATGCAACGTGAAGGCCTGTAAACTGAGGGGCGTGGCTTCTAAGGCCCGCCTCCTCGTTTGCTCCGCCTCTGATGGTGACATCATTGAGCGACTGACCCCGCCCACATGCTCCGACCCAGGGGACAGAGTCACCTTCCTCAACTACCCTGGTAACAACCATGACATTGTAACAGTATAAGTGACTGAAACTAGTGAATAAATGAAACATCATCTTTTTTTATTTGTACTGCGACGTCGGATATTGGAGCTGACGGAATTCCAATGCAACACAGAATTAGTCATTGTTAGCAATACCAGTTAATAACCACAATATTTGACTAAATCCAACTTCACTCTCAACCTTTGTGTTTTATGAGGAGGGTTTGGTTTCCAGGTGGTCATTATGGAGGAAATTCTTAAGAGAAACTGATAAATGATTTTTCTATTGTTATATTTAATAAAGTGATAAAGAAAGTCAAAAATCGATCTCAAATGCAGGAACAGAGCTCCTTCATCCTCAGAGGATAAAGAAGTTCTGCTTACAGTCTCTTCCTTTTGCCCTCCTGAAATGTAAACCTAAACATATGTCTTTGTTAAATGTCTTTGTCTTTTTGTATATATATTTAACATGTTCATACAAATGCACAACTTTTTACTGTGATATCTTGTTTTAATAGTCACTTTATCTCTTTATTTTTGCTGCTATTAACGCCTGAATTTCCCCAAGGGGATAAATAAAGTTCCATCTTAAAAGGCAATCAGAGTATAAGACGATATGTTTTAAATGGTTATATGATCACTTGACCCGACAGTCATGACTGTATCTGTGTTCAGGTGAGCCGGACAAAGAGCTTCAGTCCAAACAGAGGCTTTGGGAGATTCTTCAGCCCGACCTGCAGGTGGACTCAAAGGGAGTCGCCAACTATAAAGGCTGTGGGTTCGAGGTGAAAGGAAAGGGTCTCTGCCGAGCCCCCTCCCTCACCAACTGCAACATCAAATAGATGAAATAAGGGGTCCTAACATACAGGAAAATACATGCTGTGGACGTGATGTGAACCAGAGGTCTTTTATTGTGAAAAGCCGAGAATTAAACAATAAAAATCTGCTGCTGACGGCCACTTAGCTAGTAAGTAGCTAGTACCGTTAGCTCACAAAGGTTGTATAAAGGTGTATTCATTAAAACATTTTGAACTAGTCTGTTTCCATGGGTGTTTTGTTTACCAGAAGAAAGGAAGGCCAGCAGAGAATAAGACATGACGACTTTTTCCAGTTCCCAGTTCGTTGTTAAGATTAGGTGCTAAACTCACCACCAGAAAACCAAAAAACAAACAAATGTATTTTATAATTGTATGTAGAAAATGGTCCTGATATACAAGATTGATTTCACCAAAATCGGGTTTTCCATTGAATTTTGACTATACAAGATCTGTGACAACCAAATCTTAACAAATGAACAGTACTTTTATAGAAACAGGACCATGACACAATACCAAGGAGTGCAAAACTAGCGTAAAGCTACAAACAAAGTTCACAACAGTCACATAACTTGACAAATAGACGGAAACAAAATCAGTTTAAAAGCAAAAAAACATTAGTTTGTAGTTTAAAGTGAGACCTCCGTCCGGACGGTCAGCGCTGAGTGATGGTTCCTCGCTGAGAGGTTTAGCAGTCGGTCTCTTATCGGTCGTCCTCTGACTGACGGCCAATCACAGCTGTTCTCCACAAACAAGACTCCGCCTTCCACCTTTGCAGCCAGAGCTCTCAGCCAATCGGTGGTCTGCGTTAGGTAGTCTGACGGCTGAAGCCCCGCCTCCTTCAGGTGATCGGCATGTGTGATAACGAGCAAAGCGTGACGACGCCATTCTGGACCGAAAAGAGTCTGAACGACAAAACACAAAAAATCACAAAAAAACATGATAATCGTTACGGAGTGTGTGTGTGTGTGTGTGTGTGTGCGTGCGTGTGCGTTTGCGTGTGCGTGTGCGCGCGTGTGTGTGTGTGTGTGTGTGCGTGCGTGTGTGTGTGTGTGCGTGTGTGTGTGTACCTCCACGTGCTCCTCCAGGTGTGTGTTGTAATGCATGTCAGCTCTCACGACAAGCACAAGTACGTGCACGCCCTCGGGGCAGAGCTCGTGCACGCTCTTAGGGCGGGGAAACGAAGGGGGCGTGTCCAACACTCTCAACGTGAGGTCAGACTCCGCCCCCTTTCTCCTGAAATACCGTGGGAAATTTCGGCGTAGCAGCTGGTGCTCCGTCGTCATGGAAACGCCAGAAATGCAGGTGCCGGTTTTGAATTCTTCACCACCTGCAACACAATTTTGTGTTAAAAGTTAACAAAGAGTGCACAAAGTGAGCAACAATATTAATTTATAGAATAAAAACATAAAATGAAATAAGTAAAACACAGTAACATAACATGTGTTGATCCTAGAGTTAGCTTGTGAGGGTTAAATAAAAACTACTGACCAATCAGAGCATTGCCCACAGAGCTCCTCCCACTCTGCCTTCCACCTAGCAACAGAACATTCAGGACCAGTACTTTCTGCTCGCCGTCGTCGTGGCGACCCCATTTGCTGAGGATTCCGAAGGGGTTGTTGCCGTGACGATGGTGTTCCGTGACGAGAGACATCTAAGGAAAAGGTTTTAACTGAATTTTCTAAATAAAGGAACTAAATGTCGCCGGATGGAAATTATTACTAAAATGAACTGTTATTAAGTGTTAAAATTACTGCTTATAATAAAGGATCAGAACAACACACTCTATTTCACATTTTATTTTTTAGCTGTGAACAGTGTTTCATTTCTGATTGGACAGAAAACGTACGTTCATCTTTAAGAAGGCCACAACACATCTAAACTTGACGATTAACAGAATTAACAAAAGCGTCTCTTACCTGTGTTACCTTACCAAGAGAGGAAATGTACTCACATTTGCTGGACTGATCGATATTGTAGTGCGTGTGTGTGTGGTTACTGGTTAAACAGTAACCAGTCCTACCCATCTTTCCCTCGCTCTGTGCTCTTATTAGGGTTGTAAAGACTGATAAACATTCCTGTAATTTAGATTTAAAGGGACAAGCATAGGGAACTGTATCATGTGCTTTTTATATCTACACACATTTTCATCTGCAGGATTGCAAAAACAGCTAAAAACCATCACTTGCTGAATCCATGAAGCTGCTTGGCGTCACCGTTTACTTTACCCGTAGTATAGGAAACATGGACGTGACATCAAGGAAACAAGGAAACACCGATGGCGATGACATATCAACAAGGAAACTAGGGAACACTGATGGAAGAGTGAGTGTGTGTGTGTGTGTGTGTGTGTGTGTGTGTGTGTGTGTGTGTGTGTGTGTGTGTGTGTGTGTGTGTGTGTGTGTGTGTGTGTGTTATCTGTATATCAATATAACTAAAGCCAGAGGGAACAGTTGCACATTCAATTTGATTTGAAAAGCTTCTCGGAAGGTTTTGCAAAAACAATAAAATGACGGACATGAGCATATTTGTTTGTACATAAACATACTTTCTGAAAAAACTGAATTGAAATGCCCAACAGGAGATATCCTGGTGGCTACTTTGGGCTAGTTTTTTTTTCCAAAATGACAATAAATGT